>NC_134401.1:100997652-101276516 GCF_050003625.1 Haematobia irritans | reverse complement strand
AAAGTCAAGTTGACCTTAGTCCAAAAACATTTTCTTTCATGTTGTAATACCCATTTTTAAGTCCAATCACTTAATTATGAAGAAAAGGCGTCTTCATTGAAAAGTTTATTGACTTTGCGTGAGCGTGAGTCCTACCAAAAATATCGTGCGTGAGTATGATTTTTCAGTCGTGAGTGTGCGTGAGCGTGAGTAAACTACGTGCACACCTCTAGTTTTTAGTCGTCCTCTGTTACGCGTACTCTGAGGGTTCCAACTCAGTGTTTCATGGTTACTGTCGTCAAAAGGTTTACGGAGTGTGTGGCCGATCCATTTCTATACCCACCACCATAGAAGGTGAGGGGGGTATAATAAGTTTGTCATTGCGTTTGTAACACATCGAAATATCTATTTCCGACTATATAAAGTATGTATATATATATATATATATATATATATATATATATATATATATATATATATATATATATATATATATATAAAGTATGTATATATATATATATATATATATATATATATATATATATATATATATATATATATATATATATATATATATATATATATATATATATATATATATATATATATATATATATATATATATATATATATATATATATATATATATATATATATATATATATATATATATATATATATATATATACATATATATATATATATATATATATTCTTGATCAGGGAGAAATTCTAAGACGATATAAGCATGTCCGTCTGTTGTAATCAGGCTACAGCCTTCAATAATGATAGCCCCATTAGTCCTGAAATTTGGCACAGATTCGTTTTTTGTTTGCAGGCAGGTCAAGTTCGAAGATGGGCTATATCGGTCCAAGTTTTCATATAGTCCCCATATAAACCGACCTCCCGATTTAGGGTCTTGGGCTTATGAAAACAGTAGTTTTTATCCAATTTGCCTGAAATTGGAAATCTAAAGGACCACAAAACGGTGTGGCAAAATTAGGGTGTATCGGTCCATCTTTTGCTATAGCCCCCATATATACAGATCTCCCGATTTTACTTCTTGGGCTTCTAGAACTGTATGTACTTTCCGATTTGCCTGAAATTTGAAATCTAGAGGTATTCTAGGACCATAAAAGGGTGTGCCGAAAATGGTGCCTATCGGTCCATGTTTTGGTATAGCCCCCATATAGACCGATCTCCCGATTTTACTTCTTGGGCTTCTAGAAACTGCATTTACTATCCGATTTGCCTAGAATTTGAAATCTAAAGGTATTGTAAGACCACAAATAGGTGTCGCAAAAATGGGGGCGTATCGGCCCATCTTTTGGTATAGCCCCCATATAGACCGATCTCCCGATTTTACTTCTTGGGCTTCTAGAACTGTATTCACTTTTCGATTTGCCTGAAATTTGAAATCTAGAGGTATTTTAGGACCATAAGGAGGTGTGTCGAAAATGGTCCGTATCGGTCCATTTTTTGGTATAGCCCCCATGTAGACCAATCTCCCGATTTTACTTCTTGGGCTTCTAGAAACTGTATTTACTATCCGATTTGCCTGAAATTTGAAATTTAGAGGTATTTTAGGACCATAAAAAGGTGTGCCGTAAATGGTGCCTTTCGGTCCATGTTTCGATATAGTCCCCATATAGACCGACCTCCCGATTTTACTTCTTGGGCTTCTAGAAACTGTATTTACAATCCGATTTGCCTGAAATTGAAATCTAGAGGTATTTTAGGATCATAAATTGGTGTGTCGAAAATGGGGTATATAGGTCCATGTATTGGTATAGCCCCATGTATACAAATCTGCCGATTTAACTTCTTGGGCTTCTAAAAACAGTATTATCAATACGATTTACCTGAAATTTGAAATCTACAGATATTTTAGTACCAAAAGTTGGTGTAGCGCAAATGGCGCATATTGGTCCATCTTTTGGTATAGCCCCCATATAGACCGATCTTCCGATTTTACTTCTCGAGCGTCTAGAAACTGTATATACTGTCCCATTTGCCTGAAATTGAAAATCTAGATGTATTATGGGACCACAAATAGGTGTGTCGCAAATGGGGTGTATCGGTCAATGTTTTAGTGTAGCCCCCATATAGACCGATCTCCCGACTTTACGTCTGGGGCTTCTAAAATCCGTAGTTTTTATCCAATTTGCCTGAAATTGGAACTCTTGATGTATTTTAGGACCATCAAAAGGTGTGCCGAAAATGGTTCGTATGGGTCCATGTTTGGGTATAGCCCCCATATAGGCTGATCTGTCGACTATACTTCTTGGGCTTCTAGAATTCGTAGTTTTTACCGAATTTGTCTGAAATTGGAATTCTAGAGGTATTTGAGGCCCATTATGTTAAGAGGTGTGTCGAAAATGGTGAGTATTGGTCCATGTTCCGAATTTATTTCTAGGACTTTATTTTTATTTTTATTTCTAGGACCGAATATGGTGTGTGTCGAACCATGACACACACCATAGACCGATTTCCCGATTTAACTCCTTGGGCTTCTAGAAATCGCAGTTTTTTATCCGATTTGCTTAAAAATGTAAATATACTGGTATTTTAGACCCTCAAAAATCTGTATCGCGTTTATTTTTACCGGTCCATTTGGTAAGGCATCGATATAAACCGATTTCTCTTCTTGACGGAAACCCAAAGAAAAATATTTTCCTCCGGAATGAAATTTTAGACAAACGAAATTCCCCTGAGGGAGCCACCGTGGTGCAATGGTTAGCATGCCCGCCTTGCATACACAAGGTCGTGATTCGATTCCTGCTTCGACCGAACACCAAAAAGTTTTTCAGCGGTGGATTATCCCACCTCAGTAATGCTGGTAACATTTCTGAGGGTTTCAAAACTTCTCTAAGTGGTTTCACTGCAATGTGGAACGCCGGTCGGACTCGGATATAGAAAGTAGGTCCCTTGTCATTGAGCTTAACATGGAATCGGGCAGCACTCAGTGATAAGAGAGAAGTTCACCAATGTGGTATCACAATGGACTGAATAGTCTAAGTGAGCCTGATACATCGGGCTGCCACCTAACCTAACCTAACCTAAATTCCCCTTTCGTATAAAGTATTTTCGTTTAGAGCAAATAATCCGAATTTTTGATTAGAGATTTAAAATCCAGGCGTTATTTCATCATTTGCACCATTTCTCTAAAACTCAAATAAAAATGGTTCTTCTAAATCCAGAATCCTATTTAGTCTTCATAGGTAGAGTCTTTAAATTTATCTTCGGGAAGCGTACTGGATGAACTAATTTGGTGGTAGAATATTTGTCATCAAACCCCCTGAAATTCTATATATTATCAACTAACGCGCTACGACGAAGAGTTTTCAAAGGAAACTATTATATTTTATTCATGGTGGTGGATATTTAAGATTCGGCCCGGCCGAACTTACTACTGTATATACTTGTTTTTATTTAAGTATTGATATAACCTTTCTGGGTCAGTTGCAAAAAATCTTTATTTGAAATTGTCCTTGGCCATCAAATTTTTGAAATATCCCTCAAGCACCGATTGGTGAAAACTTGCTGTTTATTTTTGATATTCTCGTTTACTAACCAGATCTCTGATCCGTATAGTAAAACTGTCTTAAAACAGGCGTTATAAATCTTAATTAAGTTAAGGCCAACCCTGCGCATGAAATCTGCAATGTATTTTTTTTTTCACCAATTATTCTACGATGTGTAATTTCATTTTTTTACTTCTTCAATTATAGTCATGCCATTATCTGTTTCATGGTCGGCAAATATGGAAAGGACGATAAACTTTATCCTAAGGATTTGAAACAACGAGCTCATATCGATCATCGCTTACATTATGAAAATGGTGTCCTGTTTCAAGTGATTAAAGATATTGTGGTATGTAAATCCATTCGCTCCTCAATACAGTGATTAAAACTTATAAGTTATGCCAAAGTTGTAGTCGATATACAAAGAATGTATCAGTTTGTATCGTTTATAAAAAAATGGACCCAGAAAACATGACAAAATTTTCTATAGAAATAAAATTTTGACAAATTTTCCTATAGAAATAATTTCTGTATTTTCTATTTTGACAAATTTTCCTATAGAAATAATTTCTATATTTTCTATAGAAATAAAATCTTGATAAAATTTTCTATAGAATTAAAATTCTGACAAAATTTTCTATAGAAATAAAATTTTGACAAAATTTTCCATAGAAATAAAATTTTGGCAAAATGCTCTATAGAAATAACATTTTGACAAAATTTTCTATAGAAATACACTTTCGACAACATTTGCTATAAAAATACAATTTTGAAAAAATTTTCTATAGTAATAAAATTTTGACAAAATTTTCTATAGAAATAAAATTTTGAAAAAATTTCTATAGAAATAAAATTTTGACAAAATTTTCTATAGAAATAAAATTTTGACAACATTTTCTATAGAAATAAAATTTTGACAAGATTTTCTATAGAATTAAAATTTTGACAACATTTTCTATAGAAATAAAATTTTGACAAGATTTTCTATAGAATTAAAATTCTGATAAAATTTTCTATAGAATTAAAATTCTGACAAAATTTTCTATAGAAATAAAATTTTGACAAAATTTTCTATAGATATAAAATTTTGACAAATTTTCTATAGAAATAAAATCTTGTTAAAATTTTCTATATAATTAAAATTCTGGCAAAATTTTCCATAGAAATAAAATTTTGACCATATTTTCAATAGAAATAAAATTTTGACAAAATTTTCTATAAAAATAAAATTTTGACAAAATTTTCTATAGAAACAAAATTCTGACAAAATTTTCTATAGAAATAAAATTTTAACAAAATTTTCCATAGAAATAAAAGTTTGATAACATTTTCTATGGAAATAAAATTTTGACAAAATTTTCTATAGAAATAAAATTTTGACAATATTTTCTAAAGAAATAAATTTTGACAAAATTTTCTATAGAAATAAAATCTTGATGAAATTTTCTATAGAATTAAAATTCTAACAAAATTTTCTATAAAAATAAATTTTTCTATAGAAATACAATTTTGACAAAGTTTTCTATAGAAATGAAATTTTGACAACATCGTCAATAGAAATAAGCGAAGAAGATTTTCTTCTATAGAAATGTTGTCAAAAACATTTTCCATAGATATACAATTTTGACAAAATTTTTTATAGAAATAAACCCAGCCATGTGAATTCAAATCGATGATTTGACAGTGGCATAGGAAAAGAGATATGTTTGTTTAGAATTTATTTCGGCATAAGCCGGCTATCAATGTAAAACCTTTTTTCGGAGGGTTCAAGTGTGGTTTTTGGTAGGGTTTAATAAACTGCCTGAATTTATTCTGATAATTGGTTGATAGTTTTGCTGCAAGTAGAGGATGCTGATGAGGAATGTGGTAATTCCGAAACGTGCGTCCATCCAACCATCTTGCAGTCTATAGGGCTTTGCCCAAATAAATTTGACAAACATTCTTTTCCTCTGTTGGTTAAGCTACTCTTGTAGTTTAGTCAATGTATGGTTTTAAGCTGAAATAAAAAACAACAACAATGCTTAAAGAACAAAACCAAAAATAACAAAACAAAACAAATGGAGAAATGAAATTTTGGCAACATCGTCAATAGAAATAAAAGAAGAAGATTTTCTTCTCTAGAAATAACATTTTGACAACATTTTCAATAGATTTACAATTTTGACAAAATTTTCTATAGAAATAAACTTTTGACAAAATTTTCTATAGAAATAGAATTTTGACAACATTTGCAATAGAAATAAAATTTTGACAACATTTTCTATAGAAATAAAATTCTGACAAAATTTTCTATAGACAAATACAATTTTGGCAAAATTTTCTATAGAAGTAAATATTTTGATAAAAGTTTCTATAGTAATAAAATGTTGACAAAATTTTTTATAGAAATGAAAATTTGACAACATTTTCGATAGAAATAAAATTTTGACAAAATTTCCTATTGAAATAAAATTTTTACAAAATGTTCCATAAAAATAAAATTTACTATAGAAATAAAATTTTGACAAAAATTTCTATAGAAATAAAATTTTGAACAAATTTTCTATAGAAATAAAATTTTGAAAAAATTATCCATAGAAATAACATTTTGGCAAAATTTTCTATAGAAATAAAATTTTCACAAAATTTTCTATAGAAATAAAATTTTGACAAAATTTTCTATAGAAATAAAATTTTGACAAAATTTTCTATAAAAACAGAATTTGGACAAAATTTTCTATAGAAATAAAATTTTGACAAAATTTTCTATTCAAGTAAAATGTTGACAAAACTTCTATAGAAATAAAATTTTGACAAAATTTTCTACAGAAATAAAATTTTGAAAAAATTTGTATAGAAATAAAATTTGTGAGGTTTGTACACTGGGTCATTGATATCCCAACTTTTTTTATCAAATATAAAATCTATAAAGAAAATTAAAGACTCAATTCATAATTTGAATATTTTTCTTGATTAATGTTTTTAATGAAATTTTACAAGGCGTATACTTTTTTTCTGTGTAGGATACGGCCAGCCTAAATTTAACCTATTTACTTGTTGCCTCAGTAATAATAAATAACACTTACAATAAAATTGGATAGATACTTATTTTGGATATCGGTATTAATTTATTTCAATCATTATACATTGCAGGCCCGTAACATATATGGCGGTGAGGGTGACTTCAATCCCAAATCGATAGCACTATGTGAAAATGCCTATAGTTTCCTAGAAGCTTTTCTAACGAAAGGCCAATATGTAGTGGGCAATGAGATGACTTTAGCTGATGTATCCATTAATACCACACTGGTAACATTAAATCTGCTACTACCGGTTAGTGCTGAAAAATATCCCATGACTGTTGCCTGGATGGAACGTATGAAATCATTGCCCGATTATGAGGAAGTCAATATTAAGGGTGCGGAGGCTTTGTGCACACGAATCCAAAATGTAATGAAAGCCACTAAAGAAGCTGCAGCTGGAAAATAAAAATCTTATGGAAAATTTGTGATGAATTATAATTGAGAATTTATGTCATAGAATTAAGATTACACGCAAACAAAGGTATTGTTAAATAAATAAAAAAAACGGTTTTGTTTAATTGAACACATTTCATATGAATTAAAATATTTTGGTAGAAAATGGTTCATTTTGGGAAGAATAATTTGAGTATGTAAATTCCATAAGAAGTTAGCATATAACACCCAAAATGAATCATCTCCTTCCTCCAGATCTATGTTAAAGGCTATGGAGATTCGAATTAGCCAGCGATGAAACATGTGTATAATCAGACTTGTGTGGATTGGTATATGGAATTTTCTTATCAATATCAATTTCTTAAGTTCTATAGAAAATGTTGTCAAAATTTTATTTCTATAGAAAATTTTGCCTAAATATTATTTCTATAGAAAAATTTTTTCAAATTTTAGTTCTACAGAAAATTTTGTCAATATTTTATTTCTATAGAAATTTTGTCAAGATTTTATTTCTATTGAAAATTTTATTTCTATAGATAAATTTTGTCCACCTTTTTCTTCTATAAGACATTTTTTTTTTAATTTTATTTCTATAGAAATTTTTTCACATTGTATGTCTATTGAAAATTTTGCCAAAATTTAATGTCTATAGAAAATTTTGTAAAAATTTTAGTTCTACAGAAAATTTTGACAAAATTTTATTTCTACAGAAAATTTTGTCAATATTTTATTTCTATAGAAAATTTTGTCAAAATTTTATTTCTATAGAAAATTTTGTCTAAATTTTATTTCTATAGAAAATTTTGTCAAAATTTTATTTCTATAGAAAATTTTGTCAAAATTTTATTTCTATAGAAAATTTTGTCAAAATTTTATGTCTATAGAAAATTTTGTCAAAATTTTATTTTTATAGAAAATTTGTTCAAAATTTTATTTCTATAGAAAATGTTGTTAATATTTTATATATTTCTATAGAAATCTTTATATATTTCTAAAGAAATTTTTTTTTCTAAATTTTATTTCTATAGAAAATTTTGTCTAAATTTTATTTCTATAGAAAAATTTTATCTAAATTTTATTTCTATAGAAAATTTTATTAAGATTTTATTTCTATTGAAAATTTTGTCAAAATTTTATTTCTATAGAAAACATGGTCCACATTTTACTTCTATAGGACATTTTTTTAAATTTTATTTCTATAGAATTTTTTTTTAAATTATATTTCTATTGAAAATTTTGTCAACATTTTATTTCAATTGAAAAAATTGTCAAAATTGTATTTCTACAGAAATTTTTTTCAAATTTTATTTCTATCGAAAAATTTTTCAAATTTTATTTCCATAGAAAAAATTTCAAGTTTTATTTCCATAGAAAATTTTGTCAAAGTTTTATTTCTATAGAAAATTTTGTCAAAATTTTAGTTCTACAGAAAATTTTGTCAAAATTTTATTTCTACAGAAAATTTTGTCAATATTTTATTTCTATAGAAAATTTTGTCAAAATTTTATTTCTATAGAAATTTTGTCTAAAGTTTATTTCTATAGAAATTTTTGTCTAAATTTTATTTATATAGAAAATTTTGTCAAAATTTTATTTCTATAGAAAATGTTGTCAATATTTTATATATTTCTATAGAAAATTTTATATATTTCTATAGAAAATTTTATCTAAATTTTATTTCTATAGAAATTTTTGTGAAAATTTTATATATGTCTATAGAAAATTTTGTCTAAATTTTATTTCTATAGAAAATTTTATCAAAATTTTATTTCTATAGAAAATTTTGTTAAAATTTTATTTCTATAGAAAATTTTGTTAAGATTTTATTTCTATTGAAAATTTTGTCAAAATTTTATTTCTATAGAAAACTTTGTCCACATTTTACTTCTATAGGACATTTTTTTAAATTTTATTTCTATAGAAATTTTTTTCAAATTTTATTTCTATAGAAAATTTTGTCAAAATTTTATTTCTATAGAAAATTTTGTCAAAATTTTATTTCTATAGAAAATTTTGTCAAAATTTTATTTCTATAGAAAATTTTGTCAAAATTTTATTTCTATAGAAAATTTTGTCAACATTTTATTTCTATAGAAAATTTTGTCAAAATTTAATTTCTATGGAAATTTTGTCTAAAGTTTATTTCTATAGAAATTTTTGTCCAAATTTTATTTCTATAGAAAATTTTGTCAAAATTTTATTTCTATAGAAAATTTTGTCAATATTTTATTTCTATAGAAAAAATTTTCTAATTTTATTTCTATAGAAAACTTTGTCCACATTTTACTTCTATAGGACATTTTTTTAAATTTTATTTCTATAGAAATTTTTTCAAATTTTATTTCTATAGAAAATTTTGTCAAAATTTTATTTCTATAGAAAATTTTGTCAAAATTTTATTTCAATAGAAAATTTTGTCAAAATTTTATTTCTATAGAAAATTTTCTCAAAATTTTATTTCTATAGAAAATTTTGTCAAAATGTTAGTTCTATAGAAAATGTTGTCAAAATTTTATTTCTATAGAAAAAATTTTCAAATTTTATTTCTGTAGAAAAAAATTTCAAATTTTATTTCCACAGAAGATTTTGTCAAAATTTTATTTCTATAGAAAATTTTTATGTCTATAGAAAATTTTGTCAAAATTGTATTTCTATAGAAAATGTTGTCAATATTTTATATATTTCTATAGAAAATTTTGTCAAAATTTTATTTCTATAGAAGATTTTATCAAAATTTTATTTCTATAGAAAATTTTGTCAAAATTTTATTTCTATAAAAATTTTGTCAAAATTTTATTTCTATAGAAAATTTTGTCAAAATTTTATTTCTATAGAAAACTTTATCAAAGTTTTGTCAAAATTTTGTCAAAATTTTATTTATATAGAAAATTCTGTCAAAATTTTGTCTAAATTTTATTTCTATAGAAGACGTTGTCAAAATTTTATTTCTATAGAAAATTTTGTCGAAATTTTATTTCTATTGAAAATTTTCTCAAAATTTTATTTCTATAGAAAATTTTGTCAAAATTTTATTTCTATAGAAAATTTTGTCAAAATTTTATTTCTATAGAAAATTTTGTCAAAATTTTATTTCTATAGAAAATTTTGTCAAAATTTTATTTCTATAGAAAATTTTGTCAAAATTTTATTTCTATAGAAAAAATTTTCACATTTTATTTCTGTAGAAAAAATTTTCAAATTTTTGTCAAAATTAGATTTTGTCAAAATTTTATTTCTATAGAAAAATTTTATTTCTATAGCAAATTTTATCAAAATTTTATTTCTATACAAAATTTTGTCAAAATTTTATTTCTATAGAATAATTTTTCAAATTTTATTTCCATAGAAAAATTTTTCAAATTTTATTTGCATAGCAGATTTTGTCAAAATTTTTATTTCTATAGAAAATTTTGTCAAAATTTTATTTCTATAGAAAATTTTGTCAAAATTTTATTTCTATAGAAAATTTTGTCAAAATTTTATTTCTATTGAAAGTTTGGTCAAAATTTTATTTCTATAGAAAATTTTGTCAAAATTTTATTTCTATAGAAAATTTTGCCATAATTTTATTTCTATTGAAAATTTGGTCAAAATTTTATTTCTATAGAAAATTTGTCAAAATTTTATTTCTATTGAAAGTTTGGTCAAAATTTTATTTCTATAGAAAATTTTGTCAAAATTTTATTTCTATTGAAAGTTTGGTCAAAATTTTATTTCTATAGAAAATTTTGTCAAAATTTTATTTCTATAGAAAATTTTGTCAAAATTTTATTTCTATAGAAAATTTTGCCATAATTTTATTTCTATTGAAAATTTGGTCAAAATTTTATTTCTATAGAAAATTTGTCAAAATTTTATTTCTATTGAAAGTTTGGTCAAAATTTTATTTCTATAGAAAATTTTGTCAAAATTTTATTTCTATACAAAATTTTGTCAAAATTTTATTTCTATAGAATAATTTTTCAAATTTTATTTCCATAGAAAAATTTTTCAAATTTTATTTGCATAGCAGATTTTGTCAAAATTTTTATTTCTATAGCAAATTTTGTCAAAATTTTATTTCTATAGAAAATTTTGTCATAATTTTTATTTCTATTTTTATTTCTATAGAAAATTTTGTCAAAATTTTATTTATATAGAAAATTTTGTCAACATTTTATTTCTATAGAAAATTTTGTCAAAATTTAATTTCTATGGAAATTTTGTCTAAAGTTTATTTCTATAGAAATTTTTGTCCAAATTTTATTTCTATAGAAAATTTTGTCAAAATTTTATTTCTATAGAAAATTTTGTCAATATTTTATTTCTATAGAAAAAATTTTCTAATTTTATTTCTATAGAAAACTTTGTCCACATTTTACTTCTATAGGACATTTTTTTAAATTTTATTTCTATAGAAATTTTTTCAAATTTTATTTCTATAGAAAATTTTGTCAAAATTTTATTTCTATAGAAAATTTTGTCAAAATTTTATTTCAATAGAAAATTTTGTCAAAATTTTATTTCTATAGAAAATTTTCTCAAAATTTTATTTCTATAGAAAATTTTGTCAAAATGTTAGTTCTATAGAAAATGTTGTCAAAATTTTATTTCTATAGAAAAAATTTTCAAATTTTATTTCTGTAGAAAAAAATTTCAAATTTTATTTCCACAGAAGATTTTGTCAAAATTTTATTTCTATAGAAAATTTTTATGTCTATAGAAAATTTTGTCAAAATTTTATTTCTATAGAAAATGTTGTCAATATTTTATATATTTCTATAGAAAATTTTGTCAAAATTTTATTTCTATAGAAGATTTTATCAAAATTTTATTTCTATAGAAAATTTTGTCAAAATTTTATTTCTATAAAAATTTTGTCAACATTTTATTTCTATAGAAAATTTTGTCAAAATTTTATTTCTATAGAAAACTTTATCAAAGTTTTGTCAAAATTTTGTCAAAATTTTATTTCTATAGAAAATTCTGTCAAAATTTTGTCTAAATTTTATTTCTATAGAAGACGTTGTCAAAATTTTATTTCTATAGAAAATTTTGTCGAAATTTTATTTCTATTGAAAATTTTCTCAAAATTTTATTTCTATAGAAACTTTTGTCAAAATTTTATTTCTATAGAAAATTTTGTCAAAATTTTATTTCTATAGAAAATTTTGTCAAAATTTTATTTCTATAGAAAATTTTGTCAAAATTTTATTTCTATAGAAAAAATTTTCACATTTTATTTCTGTAGAAAAAATTTTCAAATTTTTGTCAAAATTAGATTTTGTCAAAATTTTATTTCTATAGAAAAATTTTATTTCTATAGCAAATTTTGTCAAAATTTTATTTCTATACAAAATTTTGTCAAAATTTTATTTCTATAGAATAATTTTTCAAATTTTATTTCCATAGAAAAATTTTTCAAATTTTATTTGCATAGCAGATTTTGTCAAAATTTTTATTTCTATAGAAAATTTTGTCAAAATTTTATTTCTATAGAAAATTTTGTCAAAATTTTATTTCTATAGAAAATTTTGTCAAAATTTTATTTCTATTGAAAGTTTGGTCAAAATTTTATTTCTATAGAAAATTTTGTCAAAATTTTATTTCTATAGAAAATTTTGCCATAATTTTATTTCTATTGAAAATTTGGTCAAAATTTTATTTCTATAGAAAATTTGTCAAAATTTTATTTCTATTGAAAGTTTGGTCAAAATTTTATTTCTATAGAAAATTTTGTCAAAATTTTATTTCTATACAAAATTTTGTCAAAATTTTATTTCTATAGAATAATTTTTCAAATTTTATTTCCATAGAAAAATTTTTCAAATTTTATTTGCATAGCAGATTTTGTCAAAATTTTTATTTCTATAGCAAATTTTGTCAAAATTTTATTTCTATAGAAAATTTTGTCATAATTTTATTTCTATTGAAATTTTGGTCAAAATTTTATTTCTATAGAAAATTTGTCAAAATTTTATTTCTATTGAAAGTTTGGTCAAAATTTTATTTCTATAGAAAATTTTGTCAAAATTTTATTTCTATAGAACATTTTGTCAAAATTTTATTTCTATAGAAAATGTTGTCAAAATTTTATTTCTATAGAAAATTTTGTCAAAAGTTTATTTCTATAGAAAATCTTCTCAAAATTTTATTTCTTAGAAATTTTTCTCAAAATTTTATTTCTATAGTAAATTTTGTCAAAATTTTATTTCTACTGTAAATTTTGTCAAAATTTTACTTCTATAGAAAATTTTGTCAAAATTTTATTTCTATAGAAAATTTTGTCAAAATTGTATTTCTATAGAAAATTTTGTCAAAATTGTATTTCTATAGTTAATTTTATCAAAATTTTATTTCTATAGAAAATTTTGTCTAAATTTTATTTCTATAGAAGACGTTGTCAAAATTTTATTTCGATAGAAAATTTTGTCGAAATTTTATTTCTATAGAAAATTCTGCAAAATCTATCAGAACAAAATCTACCAAGAATTCTAGTAACCTACCAAACAGTAAAAATCTACCATTTTTGGTAGCATTCTACTAACTGTGACAACCGTGCTTCCATGTCCAACCGCAGGTTGGATCAACTTTCTCTACAAAAAAAAAAAATAGAAACAAAACTTTGATTAAAAAAAAATATATATTAAAGAAAAAAATTAAATAAACAATAAACTTTTTACTTACTCTTGCATTGCATCAATCATTTTCGTGATTAGAAAATGATGATCTCTAGTGTTAGCAGCTTTGTTTTTATGACCGCGATGCCAATATGATACAGAGCAACGATGCATTTCCGAACAGGACCAGGAGTAGACGGTCATCCACAATCGAATAGCTTGGGGTGTGGTAACAATTGCCCATGGCAAGATATCTTGAAACTTCTTAATATTGTCTCCTAAATTGTCCATATGGAGTCTATATTAGAGAAAACAAGGAGATTAAATACCTACTTAAGCCACTATACTTAAGCTATGCATGGTTTTTGGACGGCATACACTTACCAAATTTCAATCGGTTCGCATGAACTCTGTTCCCCTATGAGACTCTAGAAATCAAATATGGCAACCGGTTTATATGCGGGCTACAAGTAACTATGGACCGATACGAAGAATTTTTTGAATGGTTTCTAAAAGACGTATACTGATATCAACCGGTTTGAATGAACTTTGCTCTTCCAGGAGGCTCTAGAAATCAAACCTGGGGCTAGGTTTTGATGGAAGTTATATAAAATATGGCATCGACATGGACCATATACTACATTTCAAGATATGGACTAATTTTGACATGATTCTTAGAAAACATATATTGACATCACGAACCATTTATCAATTGGATCGCATGAAATTTGTTCCTCTAATAGGCTTCAGGAATCAAATCTGGGGATCGTTTATAAGGCATTTATTGACATCACGTACCAAATATTAGCCAAATCGGACGAAAGCCAGATCTAGGATGAAGGCTATATAAAATTATTGCCCAATTGGATTAATTTTGACAGGGTTTTTAGGAAGTATATACTGTCATCGCGCACTAAATATCAACCGGATCGAATGAAATTTACTTTTCCAGGAGGCTCCAGAAGTCAAATCTGGGAATCGGTATATATAGGGACTATACGTAAATGTGATCCAATATGGCCGATTTGCAAATCCATTCGATTTGCGCGTATGATCCCGAAATTAAACCGCAATCGAAAGTTTGACACCTGAAGAAGCGGTTAATGCAGATATTTGTTCAAACGCATATAAAAGTTTATAGATCTTAATGGGAAATATTTTGAAAAACAATAAAGCCATTTTCCATAATTAACATTCCTCTTAGTTCAACCGGATCGGATGAAGAAGTCAAATCTGAGTTCATATGGGAGCTATATATAAATATAGATCGATATGGACTAATTTTGGCATGATTGTTATGAAGCCTACACTGACATCGTGTACCAAATATCAAACGGATCGAATAAAATTTGCTCCTCGAAGAGCCTCCCTAAATCACACCTGAGATCGGTTTCTATGGGGCCTATATTAGGACCAATATGGACCAATTTTTGTATGACGTTAGAAGGCATTTATTGACATCAAATATGAATCGAATCGGACGAAATGTTCTCCTCCAAGAGGCTCCGCAAGCCAAATCTAGGGATCCACCGTGGTGCAATGGTTAGCATGACCGCCTTGCATACACAAGGTCGTGGGTTCGATTCCTGCTACGACCGAACACCAAAAAGTTTTCCAGCGGTGGATTATCCCACCTCAGTAATGCTGGTGACATTTCTGAGGGTTTCAAAGCTTCTCTAAGTGGTTTCACTGGAATGTGGAACGCCGTTCGGACTCGGCTATAAAAAGGAGGTCCCTTGTCATTGAGCTAAACATGGAATCGGGCAGCACTCAGTGATAAGAGAGAAATTCACCACTGTGGTATCACAATGGACTGAATAGTCTAAGTGAGCCTGATACACCTAACCTAACCTAACCTAGGGATCGTTTTATATGGAGACTATTCCCCATGTTGCGATATTCAGAATCGCAAGTCGCAAGATTTCAGTTGTCTTATAAAGAAAAACATTGAGATACTATCGGACTTAAATTCAATTCGTTTTTGGACTTCTTATTAAGGAGAACTGTCAAAATTTAAATTAGGGTTAAGAAAATATCGCCAAACGAAAATTTTACGATTTGCGATTCCGAATAACGAAAAATACCCCTATATAAACTTACAGACCGATATGCATCGGATGAAATTTACTTTTCGGGGAGGCTCCAGAAGTGAAATGTGGGTATCGATTTATATGGAGGCTATAGCTAAGAGTGGTCCAATATGGCCCATTTGCAATATTATCCGACTTACATCAATAACAGCTACTTGTGCCAAGTTTAAAATCGATAACTTGTTTCGTTCGGAAGTTAGTGTGATTCCTGCCGGAACTGACGGAATGATGGACAGAAATATTAATATCGATTTAGAATTTCACAACGACCCAAAATAAATATATTTTATGGAGTCTGAGATCAATATTTCGATGCGTTATAAACGGAATGATAAATATAGATACAAAACAAATAAGAAAAGTCTAAATTCGGGAGGGGCCGACTATATTATACCCTGCACCACTTTGTAGATCTAGATTTTCGAAACCACATCCGACAAATGTGTTGGGGGTTATATATAAAGGTTTGTCCCAAATACATACATTTAAATATCACTCGATCTGGACAGAATTTGATAGACTTCTACAAAATCTATAGACCCAAAATGTAAGTCGGCTAATACACTAGGGTGGAACACAATGTTAGTAAAAAAATATGGGAAACATTTAAATCTGAAGCAATTTTAAGGAAACTTCGCAAAAGTTTATTTATGATTTATCGATCGATATATATGTATTAGAAATTTAGGAAAATTAGAGTCATTTTTACAACTTTTCGAATACGCAGTGGCGGTTTTACAAGGAAAATGTTGGTATTTTGACCATTTTTGTCGAAATCAGAAAAACATATATATGGGAGCTATATCTAAATCTGAACCGATTTCCAAATTTTGCACGCATAGCTACAATGCTAATTCTACTCCCTGTGGAAAATTTCAACTAAATCGGAGTTAAATATTGGCTTCTGTGGTCATATGAGTGTAAATCGGGCGAAAGCTATATATGGGAGCTATATCTAAATCTGAACCGATTTCAACCAAATTTGGCACGCATAGCTACAATGCTAATAGGGTGGAACACAATGTTAGTAAAAAAAATATGGGAAACATTTAAATCTGAAGCAATTTTAAGGAAACTTCGCAAAAGTTTATTTATGATTTATCGATCGATATATATGTATTAGAAATTTAGGAAAATTAGAGTCATTTTTACAACTTTTCGAATACGCAGTGGCGGTTTTACAAGGAAAATGTTGGTATTTTGACCATTTTTGTCGAAATCAGAAAAACATATATATGGGAGCTATATCTAAATCTGAACCGATTTCAACCAAATTTGGCACGCATAGCTATAATACTAATTCTACTCCCTGTGCAAAATTTCAACTAAATCGGAGTTAAAAATTGGCCTCTGTGATCATATGAGTGTAAATCGGGCGAAAGCTATATATGGGAGATATATCTAAATCTGAACTGATTTCAACCAAATTTGGCACGCATAGCTAAAGGGTGATTTGTTAAGAGCTTGATAACTTTTTTTTTAAAAAAAACGCATAAAATTTGCAAAATCTCATCGGTTCTTTATTTGAAACGTTAGATTGGTCCATGACATTTACTTTTTGAAGATAATTTCATTTAAATGTTGACCGCGGCTGCGTCTTAGGTGGTCCATTCGGAAAGTCCAATTTTGGGCAACTTTTTCGAGCATTTCGGCCGGAATAGCCCGAATTTCTTCGGAAATGTTGTCTTCCAAAGCTGGAATAGTTGCTGGCTTATTTCTGTAGACTTTAGACTTGACGTAGCCCCACAAAAAATAGTCTAAAGGCGTCAAATCGCATGATCTTGGTGGCCAACTTACCGGTCCATTTCTTGAGATGAATTGTTCTCCGAAGTTTTCCCTCAAATTGGCTATAGAATCGCGAGCTGTGTGGCATGTAGCGCCATCTTGTTGAAACCACATGTCAACCAAGTTCAGTTCTTCCATTTTTGGCAACAAAAAGTTTGTTAGCATCGAACGATAGCGATCGCCATTCACCGTAACGTTGCGTCCAACAGCATCTTTGAAAAAATACGGTCCAATGATTCCACCAGCGTACAAACCACACCAAACAGTGCATTTTTCGGAATGCATGGGCAGTTCTTGAACGGCTTCTGGTTGCTCTTCACTCCAAATGCGGCAATTTTGCTTATTTACGTAGCCATTCAACCAGAAATGAGCCTCATCGCTGAACAAAATTTGTCGATAAAAAAGCGGATTTTCTGCCACTGATTTTGGTAATAAAATTCAATGATTTGCAAGCGTTGCTCGTTAGTAAGTCTATTCATGATGAAATGTCAAAGCATACTGAGCATCTTTCTCTTTGACACCATGTCTGAAATCCCACGTGATCTGTCAAATACTAATGCATGAAAATCCTAACCTCAAAAGAATCACCCTTTACAATGCTAATTCTACTCCCTGTGCAAAATCTCAATTAAATCGGAGTAAAATATTGGCCACTGTGGTCATATGAGTGTAAATCGGGCGAAAGATATATATGGGAGCTATATCTAAATCTGAACCGATTTCAATAAAATTTGGCACGTATAGCTATAATGCTAATTCTACTCTCTGTGCAAAATTTCAACTAAATCGGAGTTAAAAATTGGCCTCTGTGGTCATATGAGTGTAAATCGGCCGAAAGCTATATATGGGAGCTTTATCTAAATCTGAACCGATATCAACGCACGCATAGCAATAATGCTAGTTCTACGCCCTGTGCAATATTTCAACCAAATTGGGGTAAAACTCTGACTTCTGGGGCCATATAAGTCCATATCGGGCGAAATATATATATATAGGAGCTATATCTAAATCTGAACCGATTTCTTCCAAAATCAATAGGGTTCTATTCCGTGGCAAAACACATACTTGTGCCAAATTTGAAGTCGATTGGACTAAAACTGCCAACTAGACTTTGATTACAAAAATGTGTTCACGGACAGACGGACATGGCTATATCGACTCAGGAGCCCACCCTGAGCATTTTTGCCAAGCTTAGGTTAGGTTAAAGTGGCAGCCCGATTAAATTTCAGGCTCACTTAGACTATTCAGTCCATTGTAATACCACATTTAACTAAAAGTACCTATTACATATGGGCACTTCTAGTCTTAACCACTGAACCTTCTCTATTATTAACGTTTGTGGAACCAACCAGATTGCTCCAAAAACATTAGCAGACTGCTTAATTTAACATTTTCCAGGTCCGCCAGTAATCTGAAGCTATATACCCCTAAAATTTGCTTACGCCTTACACAAAATGCAGGACAATCACACAAGAGGTGTTTTATTGATTCCTTTTCCTCCGCATCATGACAGCTCATACAATAGTCATTATACTTCGCACCAATAGTTTTTGCAAAATCGCCTATCAGGCAGCGACCCGTTATAGCAGATATCAGGAGTGCTATCTGACGCCTTGAGAACACAAGCATATCTAGTGTGCGGTTTAAGTTTAAATGGGGCCATATTTGCTTGGTGTCGTTACAACCCTTGCAATTCTCCCATCGAATATTGGCCATCATAACAGCCTTCTCACGCAGTAAGAGCTTGCAGGTGGCCAGAGGCATACCAACAGATTCTAGTTCCCCTGGAATATGTAAGGTAGTTCCTAGCTTTGCTAACACATCCGCTTCACAGTTCCCCGGTATGTTCCTATGGCCAGGCACCCATATTAGGTGAATATTGTACTGCTCAGCAGGGTTGGCCTGTCACAAACTGTGGCTTTTGCGACATACATTTGCGACGGTATAATACGTATTTCGCAAAAGTCGTAAACCTACTGTAGAAAACCAAATTTTGAATAGAATAAAACATTTTTTAATTTAGTTTGACAGCATTCGCTGTGAGTTTCTGCAGAAATTTGTGAAAGTTTTCTCATGGTCAAGCCTATTTTGGTGAGTTGGTGAGTGTGCAAAATACCTTGGGGTTATATTGGACAGGAGACTGAACTTAAAGCTAAGAAAGGAGGAGAAAATCCACGGTAACCCTGTACTCGTGCAAAAGGCAATAGGGAAAATGTGGGGACTAAAACCGAAAATTGTGAACATTCCTAAGAATTGAAACTTCTTTGCACATACCATCGTCTTGGATATCATCGAATTCGCTGCCTAGCTGACGCGACTAAAGTATTTTCAGTTTGCGACTTTTGTTACTTTTTCTACATTTACGACGCGTATGTGACGTTTACGACGTTTACAACTTTGCGACAGTCGCAAACCTTACAAAGTTTGATACAGACCACCTCTGCTGCTCAGCCATCTCGTTGAGAGATTTGCGGCAGTCTATGGCCGTTTTCGAGTTAAGGAACACAGAGTCCAAGGATTTTATTGCATGTTAACTGTCTGAGTATATATTAATGCCAATATTTGTTGGAACATTACTTCTCAGCCAATTCACCACCTCTCTTATTGCCAATATTTCAGCCTGAAAAACACTACAGTGATTAGGTAATCTTTTCGCTATTCGAATTTCCAAATCTTTAGAATATACTCCGAACCCCACTTGTCCATTCAAATTGGAGCCATCAGTATAGAAATCTATATATCTTTTATTCCCCGGAGTCTGTGTACACCACGCCTCACTGTTGGGAATTAGAGTCTCAAACTTTTTGTCGAAAAGTGGAGTCGCCAAAGTGTATATAAAGGTTTGTCTCAAACACATACATTTAAATATCACTCGATCTGGACAGAATTTGATAGACTTTTACAAAATCTATAGACTCAAGATTTAAGTCGGCTAATGCACTAGGGTGTAACACAATGTTAGTAAAAAAAATATGGGAAACATTTAAATCTGAAGCAATTTTAAGGAAACTTCGCAAAAGTTTATTTATGATTTATCGCTCGATATATATGTATTAGAAGTTTAGGAAAATTAGAGTCATTTTTACAACTTTTCGACTACGCAGTGGCGATTTTACGCGGAAAATGTTGGTATTTTGACCATTTTTCTCGAAATCAGAAAAACATGTATATGGGAGCTATATCTAAATCTGAACCAATTTCAACCAAATTTGGCACGTATAGCTATTATGCTAATTCTACTCCCTGTGAAAAATTTCAACTAAATCGGAGTTAAAAATTGGCCTCTGTGATCATATGAGTGTAAATCGGGCGAAAGCTATATATGGGAGATATATCTAAATCTGAACTGATTTCAACCAAATTTGGCACGCATAGCTAAAGGGTGATTTGTTAAGAGCTTGATAACTTTTTTTTTAAAAAAAACGCATAAAATTTGCAAAATCTCATCGGTTCTTTATTTGAAACGTTAGATTGGTCCATGACATTTACTTTTTGAAGATAATTTCATTTAAATGTTGACCGCGGCTGCGTCTTAGGTGGTCCATTCGGAAAGTCCAATTTTGGGCAACTTTTTCGAGCATTTCGGCCGGAATAGCCCGAATTTCTTCGGAAATGTTGTCTTCCAAAGCTGGAATAGTTGCTGGCTTATTTCTGTAGACTTTAGACTTGACGTAGCCCCACAAAAAATAGTCTAAAGGCGTCAAATCGCATGATCTTGGTGGCCAACTTACCGGTCCATTTCTTGAGATGAATTGTTCTCCGAAGTTTTCCCTCAAATTGGCTATAGAATCGCGAGCTGTGTGGCATGTAGCGCCATCTTGTTGAAACCACATGTCAACCAAGTTCAGTTCTTCCATTTTTGGCAACAAAAAGTTTGTTAGCATCGAACGATAGCGATCGCCATTCACCGTAACGTTGCGTCCAACAGCATCTTTGAAAAAATACGGTCCAATGATTCCACCAGCGTACAAACCACACCAAACAGTGCATTTTTCGGAATGCATGGGCAGTTCTTGAACGGCTTCTGGTTGCTCTTCACTCCAAATGCGGCAATTTTGCTTATTTACGTAGCCATTCAACCAGAAATGAGCCTCATCGCTGAACAAAATTTGTCGATAAAAAAGCGGATTTTCTGCCACTGATTTTGGTAATAAAATTCAATGATTTGCAAGCGTTGCTCGTTAGTAAGTCTATTCATGATGAAATGTCAAAGCATACTGAGCATCTTTCTCTTTGACACCATGTCTGAAATCCCACGTGATCTGTCAAATACTAATGCATGAAAATCCTAACCTCAAAAGAATCACCCTTTACAATGCTAATTCTACTCCCTGTGCAAAATCTCAATTAAATCGGAGTAAAATATTGGCCACTGTGGTCATATGAGTGTAAATCGGGCGAAAGATATATATGGGAGCTATATCTAAATCTGAACCGATTTCAATAAAATTTGGCTCGTATAGCTATAATGCTAATTCTACTCTCTGTGCAAAATTTCAACTAAATCGGAGTTAAAAATTGGCCTCTGTGGTCATATGAGTGTAAATCGGCCGAAAGCTATATATGGGAGCTATATCTAAATCTGAACCGATTTCAACGCACGCATAGCAACAATGCTAGTTCTACGCCCTGTGCAAAATTTCAACCAAATTGGGTTAAAACTCTGGCTTCTGGGACCGTATTAGTCCATATCGGGCGAAAGATATATATGGGAGCTATATCTAAATCTGAACCGATTTCTTCCAAAATCAATAGGGTTCTATTCCGTGGCAAAACACATACTTGCGCCAAATTTGAAGTCGATTGGACTAAAACTGCCAACTAGACTTTGATTACAAAAATGTGTTCACGGACAGACGGACATGGCTATATCGACTCAGGAGCCCACCCTGAGCATTTTTGCCAAGGTTAGGTTAGGTTAAAGTGGCAGCCCGATTAAATTTCAGGCTCACTTAGACTATTCAGTCCATTGTAATACCACATTTAACTAAAAGTACCTATTACATATGGGCACTTCTAGTCTTAACCACTGAACCTTCTCTATTATTAACGTTTGTGGAACCAACCAGATTGCTCCAAAAACATTAGCAGACTGCTTAATTTAACATTTTCCAGGTCCGCCAGTAATCTGAAGCTATATACCCCTAAAATTTGCTTACGCCTTACACAAAATGCAGGACAATCACACAAGAGGTGTTTTATTGATTCCTTTTCCTCCGCATCATGACAGCTCATACAATAGTCGTTATACTTCGCACCAATAGTTTTTGCAAAATCGCCTATCAGGCAGCGACCCGTTATAGCAGATATCAGGAGTGCTATCTGACGCCTTGAGAACACAAGCATATCTAGTGTGCGGTTTAAGTTTAAATGGGGCCATATTTGCTTGGTGTCGTTACAACCCTTGCAATTCTCCCATCGAATATTGGCCATCATAACAGCCTTCTCACGCAGTAAGAGCTTGCAGGTGGCCAGAGGCATACCAACAGATTCTAGTTCCCCTGGAATATGTAAGGTAGTTCCTAGCTTTGCTAACACATCCGCTTCACAGTTCCCCGGTATGTTCCTATGGCCAGGCACGCATATTAGGTGAATATTGTACTGCTCAGCAGGGTTGGCCTGTCACAAACTGTGGCTTTTGCGACATACATTTGCGACGGTATAATACGTATTTCGCAAAAGTCGTAAACCTACTGTAGAAAACCAAATTTTGAATAGAAGAAATCCTGAACATTTTTTAATTTAGTTTGACAGCATTCGCTGTGAGTTTCTGCAGAAATTTGTGAAAGTTTTCTCATGGTCAAGCCTATTTTGGTGAGTTGGTGAGTGTGCAAAATACCTTGGGGTTATATTGGACAGGAGACTGAACTTAAAGCTAAGAAAGGAGGAGAAAATCCACGGTTACCCTGTACTCGTGCAAAAGGCAATAGGGAAAATGTGGGGACTAAAACCGAAAATTGTGAACATTCCTAAGTATTGAAACTTCTTTGCACATACCATCGTCTTGGATATCATCGAATTCGCTGCCTAGCTGACGCGACTAAAGTATTTTCAGTTTGCGACTTTTGTTACTTTTTCTACATTTACGACGCGTATGTGACGTTTACGACGTTTACAACTTTGCGACAGTCGCAAACCTTAAAAAGTTTGATACAGACCATCTCTGCTGCTCAGCCATCTCGTTGAGAGATTTGCGGTAGTCTATGGCCGTTTTCGAGTTAAGGAACACAGAGTCCAAGGATTTTATTGCATGTTAACTGTCTGAGTATATATTAATGCCAATATTTGTTGGAACATTACTTCTCAGCCAATTCACCACCTCTCTTATTGCCAATATTTCAGCCTGAAAAACACTACAGTGATTAGGTAATCTTTTCGCTATTCGAATTTCCAAATCTTTAGAATATACTCCGAACCCCACTTGTCCATTCAATTTGGAGCCATCAGTATAGAAATCTATATATCTTTTATTCCCCGGGGTCTGTGTACACCACGCCTCACTGTTGGGAATTAGAGTTTCAAACTTTTTGTCGAAAAGTGGTTTTGCCAGGGTATAATCCACTACGTTAGGCACATCTGGCATTACTTTGAGGGCCGAACTATGACCGTACATTTTTTTTTGACCACAGCGATAGCTCGCGCTACCGCACAGCCGTTGTTGCAGCTGACTGTTTGGCCAAAATGTCTAAAGGCAATAGATGTAGCGTGACATTAAGGGAGTCTGTTCCTGTCTTACTAAATGCGCCTGATATACACAAACACGCCATACGCTGAACTTTATCTAAACAAGTCGGTTTCTGAAGTGCCGGCCACCAGACTACAACACCATATAGCATTATAGGTCTAACTACTGCCGTGTATAGCCAATGCATTTTTGGTTTTAGTCTCCACTTTTTCCCTATTGCCTTTTTGCACGAGTACATAGCTACCGTGGCTTTTCTCGCCCTCTCTTCAATATTAAGCCTAAAATTCAGCTTCCTGTCCAAAATGACGCCAAGGTATTTTGCACACTCACTCAAGGGAATTTCAATACCCCCTAAGGAAATGGGCCTAACCGTGGGAGTTTTGCGATCTTTGCAGTACATGACTAGTTCTGTCTTTGCTGGATTTACCCCAAGACCATTATCTTTCGCCCATTTCTCAGTCATCCGGAGATGATTGCCAAAGACACCATGTGTCTATCTCGTCTCCTTCTGGGTGTTGCAAACATATGCACTAACTTATAATACCCTGTTCCACAGTGTGGCGCAGGGTATAAAAATTAAAAAACTTCGTCTTTGTTTAATCGTCTTCATCATGCCGAATATCGATTTTTGGTCGAATACCGAAATCGTTTTTTTTTTTTGAGCTTTAGTCCACCTCAATCGAACACTATCCTTACACATTTATTTAATGGCGTTTTCGATTCGCAAAAAATATGTTGCCTTGGTGTTACCCTACTTTTTTCCTCATTGCATTTTCGACCAAATAATAGCGTCATTCCAAAGTTATTGTTAATTCCTAATATTGTGAGAGATACAGGATCCAATGATAAACTAACTTTCCATTAAGAAAAATATCTTCATATTAAAAAGAATTTTTTTAAGAACTCTGGTTAACCATGAGAAAATATATT
The DNA here is from genome assembly GCF_050003625.1 of Haematobia irritans. Classification (NCBI taxonomy): domain Eukaryota; kingdom Metazoa; phylum Arthropoda; class Insecta; order Diptera; family Muscidae; genus Haematobia; species Haematobia irritans. The sequence goes on along the minus strand of NC_134401.1, from coordinate 101,251,469 downwards.
TAATGTGATATTTAATATGAAATTAAGGATAAGACCGTTAATTAACGTACTCAAATTTTCCATTATTTATGAATAATAATTATTCTAGAGTATAATTTTTACATAAATACATGGTAGTTTTTATTTTTGTTTTCTAAATTTCTATAACATTTCTTTTTATTTTGTATTTATAGATATAATTTTTTTTACACAATTACATGGGAGGAATATTCTAAAATTTTTTAAATATAATTAAATATGTATATACATAAATATATATGTTGTAGTAAAATCAAAATTGGCAAAGCAAAACCTATTTGTAGTCCATTGATGGAACCTCTATACAAGGAGCAAAAAGACTATGTGTTGGGATAATGTCTATTTCTTGTGGGACATGGGCTCCTCCACTTCCTCAGCCAATTCAATCAAACGTGGTCCAATTCTGCATGCCCGTCGTTGTAAGACCATTCTGCTGGGATGATGTCGTCGTGCTGGCCATAGTCGTTGCATGATTATTACTGGTCGCTGTTACAGAAGTGGTAATTAGAGTAAATTGATCAAGACCATATTTTCGTAGTAATTCAAAATCATCATCTGGCGGTGGCATAGGAGGTGGTACGGATTTGGGTAAGGGTGGTGGTACGTCATTCGATGGTGTGGGAGATTGGCGAGCTGTCGCTGTTGTGCTTGTTGTCAAGACAGCAGATTGTTGCATTAAATTGGGACCGCTGGCCATATTCTGGGGTGTATAGAAGGTATACAGGGGATTACTTATGCTCTGTGTTTGTATTGTATGGGGGTGTTGATGATTATTTTGCATAAAGGAAGCTGTTGTTGGTGTTTTACTAGCATTGGCAGGCAATGTTGTTGATTTACGCCGATGTGTATTCATCGTCGTTCTACCCAATGGTGGTAGGGGACGAGCATTTTGATTTAATGGATCGAAATCTTCCAAATCAAAACTACTATTATGACTATCGTCCAGCGATATAAGATCTTTCATGGATTCTTCAGAAGCATTAGGGTTTTGGTTAGAGCCTTCAGCATTGATGGCATTAGCTTGTGTACTTGTGCTATTTGTGCCATTAAGGCCCATTGTCATATGTTGGGGCTGTAGAGAACGTAAGGACTGTTAACGAGACATTAAAGAAAGTGAGAGAGAGAAAAAGAAGCAAAAAAGCAAAAAACACAAAAAAAATCAGTTTGGTTAGTTAAAGATTTATACAAATTTACTCTTTACAAATATCATTTTCACCATTTCCAAAGTTCATTGTTAATTTTATAATTAAATTTAATTTAATTTATTTTCTTGCACGTTTAGTGATCCACATCACCAATATTCCAGGTCATGCTAAGTGTATTGAAAAATTAATCGCTTCTTTTTTATTGCTAAATATTTATGGCACCATCTTTGTATGACCTACAATCCTTCAAAGCTCAAAGTAATTTTATTCTACTTTTTTAAATTTTATTATTTTTAAATTTATTAATTTTTTTAATGGTTTGTTTTTTTCTATTAAAGCGATTTCAATTAAAAATCAATTGCATACACACAAAAAATTTTCACGTAAATTTTTCCAATTAAAATTTTAATTGAGTTTTAATAAATATTCAATTAAAAATTTAATTGATTCAACAAACTTTTTTAAATGAAACAAAAATCAATCACAAAAATAATAGTATCAATTAAATTTTTAATTGGATCAATTAACTTTTTAATTTACCTTCAATTAATTTTTTAATTGATACTATCATTTCTTTGATTGAAGACATTTCAATTAAAAATTAATTTGATCAATTAATTTCATGATTGAATCAGAAAAAAATTTTTTTTGTGTGTAACAGAATTTTATAATTTAAAGCGAATATAATTTTTCTACAATTGGAAATGGTGAATGGAATATATTTTATGGTTTAGTATCGACTTAAAATTAAATAAAATAATAAAACTATATAAAATTAGTAATGAATCTATAAAGCATCTACATTAATAGAAATATCTAAAGCATTCCAGACAAGGACACACAATCGACAAGACCTCTAAATTTATAGGTTAGTAATAGTGTTGACAACTCTACACGAAATCAATCTACTCCAAGGGAGACGTTAGTATTTGGATGGGATGGTTTAATAGTTTGCTTCAAACTATACGGGAAGAAAATTGTTAAGATGATTCATTCGACGGGTTATTGTTATGGTGGTCGTTAGGATAATTGATGAGCTATGGTTGTGATCATGATGACGACAAGTTGATTTAATTGATTGACAGATGTATTTTAATTTATTGTTTTTTTTTTTCTCATTCAACTACTCTGAAGATATACAAATGAAGAAAATGATAATGTTTAATTTTGGATAGAAGAAAAATAATTTTATTTATAATTAAGAAAAAATATATTTTGTATTTCGGAAAGGCGTTGCCAGCAATAAAAGTTGTTCCTTGCAGATTTCTTGGGCCTTATTTAAATATTTAGTTTCGATTACTTTTCGTTTTTCTAGAATTTAATCTAATAAAATTTCTAAAAGGATACAGATCCACTGAGGTTGTTATAACCCCATGAAACTATTCGAGGATTAGGTTAGGTGGCAGCCCGATGTATCAGGCTCACTTAGCCTATTCAGTCCATTGTGATACCACATTGGTGAACTTCTCTCTTATCACCGAGTGCTGCACGATTCCATGTTAAGCTCAATGACAAGGGACCTCCTTTTTATAGCCGAGTCCGAACGGCGTTCCACATTGCAGTGAAACCACTTAGAGAAGTTTTGAAACCCTCAGAAATGTCACCAGCATTACTGAGGTGGGATAATCCACCGCTGAAAAACTTTTTGGTGTTCGGTCGAAGCAGGAATCGAACCCACGACCTTGTGTATGCAAGGCGGGCCCCACGGTGGCTCCTTCGAGGATTACTCATAAGGTGTAGAAATCAGACAGACAAACGTGCTGTACAAACTTCCAAAGACTAGTGATAAAGTTCAGCGAATTGCGTACTTATGTATCGCAGAATTCTACCAAAAATGGTAGATTTTTTACTGTTTGGTATATCGACAAAATTTTCTATAGAAAAAAAATTTTAACAAAATTTTCTATAGAAAGAAAATTTTGCACACATTTCCTATAGAAATAAAATTTTGACAAAATTTTCTATAGACATAAATTTTGACAAAATTATCTAGAGAAATAAAATTTTGAAAAAAAAAATCTAGAGAAATAAAATGTTGAAACAAAATTTCTATAGAAATAAAATTTTTAAAAAATTTCCTATAGAAATAAAATTTTGACACAATTTTCTATAGAAAAAAAAATTTAACAAAATTTTCTATAGTAATACAATTTTGACAAAATTTCCTATAGAAATAAAATTTTGACACAATTTTCTATAGAAAAAAAAATTCACAAAAATTTCTATAGTAATAAAATTTTGACAAAATTTTCTATAGACATAAAATTTTGACAAAATTTTCCAGAGAAATAAAATTTGAAAAAAAAAACTCTGGAGAAATAAAACGTTGAAAATAAATTTCTATAGAAAAAAAATCACAAAATTTTCTATAGTAATAAAATTTTGACAAAATTTTCTATAGAAATAAAATTTTGACAAAATTTTCTATAGAAATAAAATTTTGACAAAATTTTCTAGAGAAATAAAATTTTGATAACATTTTCTATAGAAATAAAATTTTGACAAAATTTTCTACAGAAGTAAAATTTTGACAAAATTTCTATAGAAATAAAATTTTGACAAAATTTGATTTAGATGATGAATTTCTATACAATAAATAAAATTTTGATAAAATTTTCTATAGAAAAAAAAAATTGGCAAAATTTTCTATAGAAAAAAAATTGGCAAAATTTTCTATAGAAAAAAAAATTTGTCAAAATTTTCTATAGAAATAAAGTTTTGACAATATTTTCTATAGGAATAACATTTTCTGTAGAAATAAAATTTTTAAAAAATTCCCTATAGAAATAAAATTTTGACACAATTTTCTATAGAAATAAAATTTTGACAAAATTTTCTATAGATATAAAATTTTGACAAAATTTTCTATAGAAATAAAATTTTGACAAAATTTTCTAGAGAAATAAAATTTTGACAAAATTTTCTATAGAAATACAATTTTGACAAAATTTTCTAGAGAAATAAAATTTTGATAATATTTTCTATAGAAATAAAATTTTGACAAAATTTTCTACAGAAGTAAAATTTTGACAAAATTTTCTATAGAAATAAAATTTTGATAAAATTTTCTATAGAAATAAAATTTTGACAAAACTTACTATACAAATAAAATTTTGACAAAATTTTCTATAGAAATAAAATTTTGACAATATTTTCTATAGAAATAACATTTTGACAAAATTTTCTGTAGAAATAAAATTTTTAAAAAATTTCCTATAGAAATAAAATTTTGACAAAACTTTCTATAGAAATAAAATTTTGATAAAATCTTCTATAGAAATAAAATTTTGACAATATTTTCTATAGAAATAACATTTGACAATATTTTGACAATATTTTCTATAGAAATAACATTTTGAAAAAATTTTCTGTAGAAATAAAATTTTGACAAAATTTTCTATAGAAATAAAGTTTTGAGAAATTTTCTATAGAAATAAAATTTTGACAAAATTGTCTATAGAAAAAAATTTTTCACACATTTTCTATAGAAATAAAATTTTGACAAAATTTTCTAGAGAAATAAAAGTTTGAAAAAATTTTCTAGAGAAATAAAATTTTAACAAAATTTTCTACAGAAGTAACATTTTGACAAAATTTTCTATAGAAGTAACATTTTGACAAAATTTTCTATAGAAATAAAATTTTAACAATATTTTCTATAGAAACAACATTTTGAAAACATATTCTGTAGAAATAAAATTTTTAAAAAAATTTCTTATAGAAATAAAATTTTGACACAATTTTCGATAGAAAAAAATTTGGACAAAATTTTCTATAGAAATAAAATTTTGACAAAATTTTCTATAGAAATAAAATATTGACAAAACTTTCTATAGAAATAAAATTTTGACAAAATTTTCTACAGAAGTAAAATTTGGACAAAATTTTCTATAGAAATAAAATTTTGAAAACATTTTCTGTAGAAATAAAATTTTTAAAAAAATTTCCTATAGAAATAAAATTTTGACAAAATTTTCTATAGAAATAAAATTTTGACAAAATTTTCAATAGAAATAAAATTTTGACAAAATTTTCTATAGAAATAAAATTTTTAAAAAATTTCCTATAGAAATAAAATTTTGACACAATTTTCTATAGAAAAAAAATTTTGACAAAATTTCTATAGTAATAAAATTTTGACAAAATTTTCTATAGAAATAAAATTTTGACAAAATTTTCTATAGAAATAAAATTTTGACAAAATTTTCTATAGAAATAAAATTTTGACAAAATTTTCTAGAGAAATAAAATTTTGATAACATTTTCTATAGAAATAAAATTTTATTATTGTTTTTTTTTTTTTTTTTTTTTTTTTTTTTTTTTTTTTTATCTCAGCTTAAAGCCATGCATTGACTAAACTACAAGTGTAGCTTAACCAACAGAGGAAAAGTATGCTTGTCAAATTTATTTGGGCAAAGCCCTATAGACTGCAAGATGGTTGGATGTACAGCTGTTTCGGCATTACCACATTCCTCATCAGCATCCTCTACTTGCAGCAAAACTATCAACCAATTATCAGAATAAATTCGGGTAATTCACTCAACCCAACGTGAACTACACTGGAACCTCCCGAAAAAGGGTTTGATAGTCGGCTACTGCCTAAACAAATTTGCCAGCATATCTCTTTTCCTTTGCCAAACTCAAATCATGGATTTGTATGTATTTGGCTGGGTTTGTTTGTGAGCGTGCTTCCTCTATCTTCATTCGTTTTGTTTGTTATTGTTGGCTTCTCTTCAATCGTTATTGTTTTTTTTTTTTTTTTTTTTTTTTTTTTTTTTTTTTTTTTTGATAAAATTTGTTATAGAAATAAAATTTTGAAAAAATTTCTATAGAAATAAAATTTGGACAAAATTTTCTATAGAAATATTTTTATTTTGTTAATGTTGGTTTATTCTTCAATCATTTTGTTGTTTTTGATTTCAACTTAAAACCATGCATTGACTAAACTACAAGTGTAGCTTAACCAACTGAAGAAAACAGTGTTTGTCAAATTTATTTGGGCAAAGCCCTATAGACTGCAAGATGGTTGGATGGACTCACGTTTCGGAATTACCACATTCCTCATCAACATCCTCTACTTGCAGCAAAAATATCAACCAATTATCAGACTAAATTCAGGCAGTTCACTAAACCCAAAGTGAACCACACTTGAACCTTCCGAAAAAAGGTTTATGATAGTCGGCCCTTGCCGAAATAAATTTGTCCACTGTGTAAAAATCGGTTTTAAGACGACACAAAAAAGCGATTCTCTTTTAGAGTTTCTTTCATAAATCTCTCAATGAGATGGCTGAGTACTGCAACATTATTGTGTTTGCATTTTTCCTTCTATCCAAATATATAAACATTACCACTATGGAAAATTTATCATTAAGTTATTTCAGGGAATTTACTGTTGTTTTATATTTGATTTTGTTTTTCTTGGATGTAAGTATACCTCTTTCTCTTTATCTTTCTTAAGACGCGGTGCCGGTATTGGTGGTTCATTACCCTGTTGCGGTGGTGATGATTGGTAAAGCGAAAAACGTGATGCAGCCGTCACAAAAGAAGCACTCGATGATGAGGATGACGATGTATTCGATTGATTAGAGGACGACGATGATGAACTACGTAACGAATCCTTTTGCAATAATTGCGTTTCAGCATAATCCTGCCAACAGTTACGCTCCAGACGCGTTATACCCGCTGTAACAGCAGCTGCTGTGGCCGCAACAGCCTGGCTCAAGGCATTGCTGTTGTCACATTGTCCATATGATAGAGAGGAATTCAAAGGCAGTGTTAATGATAGTGCACCAGCGGCAGTAGCTTGTCTTCTAGGTGGCACTGGTGGTGATAACATATCCGGTGGTTTATCATACGATGAGTCAGTGGTATGAATAAATTGCGAATTATTGGGTGTTGAGGTTATTGTATTACGTTGTTGACTAATGAACGAGGAAGATGATGATGATGGATTGTTGTAGCCACTAGATGCAGTAGCTGTGGTGGTGGTGGAGATGGTACTGGATGTGTTCATGTTATTGTTGTCATGTATTGACTTGGGAATGTTTAGAGGTGCAGGTCGGGGAATGTGTGGTGGTGGTTGTGGTGATGGTTTCCCCTCAAAATGGGGATGATTATAATATGTGGGAGTATTATTGAGTTGATGTTGCATTTGATGCTGATGTGATTGAGCCTGTTGATCAAATTGTTGCTGCTGCTGTTGCTTTTGTTGCCGATAGAGCTGTAACAAATGGGGTGCCGGTGGTGGTGGCCTAGCCGGAGGTGGTCCTCCAGATCTTGTGGCCGTTATGCGATGATTAGGCTCTAAACTATGACATGGCTTAAGCTGTTCGTTTTGTTTTTGTTTATTATCAAATTTAATTCGATTTTTAAATCGTATTACGAATTAGTTTTTTAAAAAAATTATTTTTTTTTTTCGAAATGATGAGATAACAAATGGACGACCAACCGCACAATATGTATGCAACATAGGACGTACACAGTTAATGTAAGAACAAAATAAAAACCATAAAAAGAAAAAAACAAAACATCAACATAAGAGAATTTAATATAAAATAAATTATACATATATGTATGTGAATTAGAATAATGTTAAAATGCTGATGAGATAATAATAAAGTTTGGTTTGTGTTCGTTATTATTATTATTATTTTTTTATTGTATTTTGAATTAAAACATTTAAAGCGATAGTATGAGAGAACAGTTAAAGGTGGATAGAAGAATTTGTTTAAATGAAAATTTTAACTTTCGTTGGACGTCTATTTATAATTTGCTTATTTAAAAACAAGTAAGGAAGTCTAAAGTCGGTCGGGGCCGACTAACAGGTTGGTCAGACACAAAGATGGCGTCGCTAGTATTAAATGCATATTATTTTTATATAGTACCAACCTTCAAATGATTCGTGTCAAAATTTGACGTCTGTAAGTCAATTAGTTTGTGAGATAGAGCGTCTTTTGTGAAGCAACTTTTGTTATTGTGAAAAAAAATGGAAAAAAGGATTTTCGTGTTTTGATAAAATACTGTTTTCTGAAGGGAAAAAATACGGTGGAAGCAAAAACTTGGCTCGATAATGAGTTTCCGGACTCTGCCCCAGGGAAATCAACAATAATTGATTGGTATGCAAAATTCAAGCGTGGTGAAATGAGCACGGAGGACGGTGATCGCAGTGGACGCACGAAGGAGGTGGTTACCGACGAAAACATCAAAAAAATCCACAAAATGATTTTGAATCAAAGGAACGTGTTGGTCATATAATTCATCAATATTTGACCAAAAACAACAACGTGTTGATGATTCTGAGTGTTTGCAGCTGGTAACTCGTAATACACCCGAGTTTTTCCGTCGATATGTGACAATGGATGAAACATGGCTCCATCACTACACTCCTGAGTCCAATCAACAGTCAGCTGAGTGGACAGCGACTGGTGAACCGTCTCCGAAGCGTGGAAAGACTCAAAAGTCCGCTGGCAAAGTAATGGCCTCTGTTTTTTGGGATGCGCAAGGAAAAATTTTTATCGATTATCTTGAGAAGGGAAAAACCATCAACAGTGACATTATATGGCGCTATTGGAGCGTTTGAAGGTCGAAATCGCGGCAAAACGGCCCCATATGAAGAAGAAAAAAGTGTTGTTCCACCAAGACAACGCACCGTGCCACAAGTTATTGAGAACGATGGCAAAAATTCATGAATTGGGCTTCGAATTGCTTCCCCACCCACCGTATTCTCCAGATCTGGCCTCCAGCGACTTTTTCTTGTTCTCAGACCTCAAAAGGATGTTCTCAGCAGCGTTGCCAATTTAGCTTTTTTCCCGCTAGATTTGGCTTTTTTTGAAGACGTTTAGCGGGGAAAAAATGCATTTAGCTTTTAGCTTTTTTTCTGGCTTTTTTTCATGACCCTTTTAGCTAATTTTGGCTTTTTTTATTTTCGACATGTTCCTATTGAAATATCGATAAAGCTTCGTTTTTATCTAAGCCTTGCTGCCAGAATAAGGTTTTCCACATATTTCAATTCCTTATATAAACTGTCAGTAAATTATTAGGAATATTAGCATTTGACTCGTTTATCCTTTTTATACCCTCCATCATAGGATGGGGGTATATTAACTTTGTCATTCCGTTTGTAACACATCGAAATATTGATCTAAGACCCCATAAAGTATATATATTCTGGGTCGTGGTGAAATTCTGAGTCGATCTAAGCATGTCCGTCCGTCCGTCCGTCCGTCCGTCCGTCCGTCCGTCCGTCTGTTGAAATCACGCTAACTTCCGAACGAAACAAGCTATCGACTTGAAACTTGGCACAAGTAGTTGTTATCGATGTAGGTCGGATGGTATTGAAAATGGGCCATATCGGTCCACTTTTACGTATAGCCCCCATATAAAGGGACCCTCAGATTTGGCTTGTGGAGCCTCTAACAGAAGCATATTTCATCCGATCCGGCTGAAATTTGGTATATGGTGTTGGTATATGGTCTCTAACAACCATGCAAAAATTGGTCCACATCGGTCCGTAATTATATATAGCCCCCATATAAACCGATCCCCAGATTTGGCTTGTGGAGCCTCTAACAGAAGCATATTTCATCCGATCCGGCTGAAATTTGGTACATGGTGTTGGTAGATGGTCTCTAACAATCATGCAAAAATTGGTCCACATCGGTCCATAATTATATATAGCCCCCATATAAACCGATCCCCAGATTTGGCTTGTGGAGCCTCTAAGAGAAGCATATTTCATCCGATCCGGCTGAAATTTGGTACATGGTGTTGGTAGATGGTCTCTAACAATCGTGCAAAAATTGGTCCACATCGGTCCATAATTATATATAGCCCCCATATAAACCGATCCCCAGATTTGGCTTGCGAAGCCCCAAAGAGAAGCAAATTGCATCCGATCCGGCTGAAATTTGGTACTTGGTATTGTTATATGGTCTCTAATAACCATGCAAAAATTGGTCCACATCGGTTCGTAATTATATATAGCCCCCATATAAGCCGATCCCCAGATTTGGCTTGCGAAGTCTCCAAGAGAAGCAAATTTCATCCAATCCGGTTGTAATTTTGAACATGGTGTTAGTATATGATCTTTAACAACCGTGCCAGAATTGGTCCATATCGGTCCATAATTATATATAGCCCCCATATAAAACGTTCTCCAGATTTGACCTCCGGAGCCTCTTGGAGGAGCAAAATTCATCCGATCCGGTTCAAATTAGGAACGTGGTGTTAGTATATGGTCGCTAACAACCATACAACAATTGGTCCAATCACTCAAAAATTGGTCCATATCGGTTCATAACCATGGTTGCCACTAGAGCCAAAATTAATCTACCAAAATTTTATTTATATAGAAAATTTTGTCAAAATTTTATTTCTATAGAAAATTTTGTCAAAATTTTATTTCTAGAGAAAATTTTGTTAAATTTTTTTTCGGTTCACAATAAAATTTTCATCATTGTCAAAATTTTATTTCTATAGAAAATTTTGTTCAAATTTTATTCGGTTCATAATCATGGTTGCCACTCGAGCCAAAAATAATCTACCAAGATTTTATTTCTATAGAATATTTTGTCAAAAGTCTATTTCTATAGAAAATTTTGTTAAAATTTTATTTCTGTAGAAATTTTTATCAAAATTTTCTTTCTATAGAAAATTTTGTCAAAATTTTTATTTCTATAGAAAATTTTGTTAAAATTTTATTTCTGTAGAAAATTTTGTCAAAATTTTATGTCTACTTTGTCAAACTGAATTATATACGTATTGGATCGATCTTTTTTGATTTAATACATACCACGTATGGACTTACATACAATTTAGAAGATGGTGTTAGGAGGTTTTAAGATACCTTGCCATCGGCAAGCGTTACCGCAACTTAAGTAATTCGATTGTGGATGGCAGTGTTTAGAAAAAGTTTCTACGCAATCCATGATGGAGGGTACATAAGCTTCGGCCTGGCCGAACTTACGGCCGTATATACTTGTTATTTTATTATAATTTGGTTATAATAGCATTTGTGAATTTCTCTTCTTCAATAGCCGATAAATTCTTTTTGTCCTTATAGTTAAGTGATTCAACTTAAAAATGGGTATTTTTTCATGAAAGAACGCTAGGGTCAATTCTAAAAAATTCTTAAAATTAATGAAATAGTCTTTAAATTTGTGGAGTTTTTGTATCTTGACCACAAACCAAAATAGCGTTCAAAAATAGAAGAGATTTTTCAACATTTTATTTTAAAAACGTATACATAGAATAATTTCTACTTAAAGTCGAGTCTGAATTTGGAAATTTAAGTTGTCGTTAGCACGTTTTTAAAGCACTGTGATAGCTCATGAAGAAAAAGCTGACAAAACGAATAAATTCAAATTTGACTCGGAATCAATACCAAAATCATTAGTGTACAAAATCTTTGGAACCGACCATAGAAATAATTAAGGAAATAAAGTTTTGAATGTGGTATTATTTTTTTTTTAACATCAAAAAAATGCAATGAAAAAATTCGTAGTGATAGGATAAAAACAAATCTGCTATATATTAATGGAATGGATTTACATTTACGAAAATTAGACAACAATAGGTTTGTATGGGAAATCTGGGAAAGTTATTCAATATAAACTTGCAAGACAGAATGGGTTTTATTCTCATGGGTAAAATTAGGAGAAGTGTACACGTTCACGAATTTATCATTAATTCAGTTAAAACGAAATATATTGATATTTTCTTATGCAGTTCTATGTGACATTGTGCAATATATCACACATTGGACTTGTTGATGATTAACCAGCTGACAATTGCAAGTTTACTGGGAAAAATGTTTTTACTAGGAAATATAAACGAAGGACTTCCAGTAAAAATTTGTGATAGTAATCAAAATGTATCGAGTATGCAAACAGAGCTAATATGACTTAAATTTTCTTACAGTCTCACAGAAATTGAAATAAAATGAATACAATTAAAATAATATGCATTTTAAGTGAAATAAAGCCTTTAAGTTTGTTAAATTTCAATCAAAAATTTGACTTTTGATACAAAACATTTTAGCTTTTTTTCTAGCTATTTTTTTAAATTTTTTAGCTTTTTTGGCTAGTTTTTTGGACAAATCTAGCGGTTTTTTGTGAAACAATTCTGGCAACGCTGGTTCTCAGGGAAAAAATTTGGCTGCAATGAAGAGGTGATCGCCGAAACTGAGGCCTATTTTGAGGCAAAACCGAAGGAGTACTACCAAAATGGTATCAAAAAATTGGAAGATCGTTATAATCGTTGTATCGCTCTTGAAGGGAACTATGTTGAATAATAAAAACGAATTTTAACAAAAAAAATGTGTTTTTCTTTGCTAGACCGGGGACTTATCAGCCAACCTGTTATATTATACCCTGCACCACTTTGTATATCTAAATTTTCGTTACCATATCACATCCGTCAAATGTGTTGGGGGCTATATATAAAGGTTTGTCTCAAATACATACATTTAAATATCACTCGATCTAGACAGAATTTGATAGACTTCTACAAAATCTATAGACTCAAAATTAAAGTCGGCTAATGCACTAGGGTGGAACACAATGTTAGTAAAAAAATATGGGAAATATTTCAATCTGAAGCAATTTTAAGGAAACTTCGCAAAAGTTTATTTATGATTTATCGCTCGATATATACGTATTAGAAGTTTAGGAAAATTAGAGTCATTTTTACAACTTTTCGACTAAGCAGTGGCGATTTTACTAGGAAAATGTTGGTATTTTGACCATTTTTGTCGAAATCAGAAAAACATATATATGGGAGCTATATCTAAATCTGAACCGATTTCAAAAAAAATTTGGCACGTATAGCTATAATGCTAATTCTATTCCCTATGCAAAATTTCAACTAAATCGGAGCAAAAAATTGGCCTCTGTGGGCAATTGAGTGTAAATCGGGCGAAAGCTATATATGGGAGCTATATCTAAATCTGAACCGATTTCAACCAAATTTGGTACGCATAGCAACAATGCTAATTCTACTCCTTGTGCAAAATTTCAATTAAATCGGAGTAATAGATTGACCACTGTGGTCATATGAGAGTAAATCGGGCGAACGATATATAGGAGCTATATCTAAATCTGAACCGATTACAACCAAATTTGGCACGTATAGCTATAATGCTAATTCTACTTCCTATGCAAAATTTCAAATTAAATCGGAGTACAAGATTGGCCACTGTGGGTGAGTGGGCGAGTATAAATCGGGCGAACGAAATATATGGGAGCTATATCTAAATCTGAACCGATTTCAATAAAATTTGGCACACTTGACTCCTAGTGCAAATTGGGGTAAAACTCTGGCTTTTGGGACCGTATTAGTTCATATCGGGCGAAAGATATATATGGGAGCTATATCTAAATCTGAACCAAAATCAATACGGTTCTATTCTGAGCCAAAACACATACCTGTGCCAAATTGTAAGTCGATTGGACTAAAACTGCGACCTAGACTTTGATTACAAAAATGTGTTCACGAACAGACGGACATGGCTATATCGACTCAGGAGCCCACCCTGAGCATTTTTGCCAAAGACACCATGTGTCTATCTCGTCTCCTTCTGGGTGTTGCAAACATATGCACTAACTTATAATACCCTGTTCCACAGTGTGGCGAAGGTTATAAAAATAAACTCAGATCACATTAACAGAAACAAAGTTGTTTAATGCTTACATTAATGGCTAAAGGTTCCAAACAATAATTATATATACAATTTTATATCACCATTGGCTATTATCAGCCAATTACACATTCCGGATTCTAAACAACAACTCATTCCTGAACTGAACAATGGTGAAGTTGAAATTCCTGAACGCTATCGGCAGAGCATTCCACATCCTAGCTATGGATACCACAAAAGATCTCTCGAAAATGGAACAATGAATAGATGGTATAATAAATTTATGGTTGAAAAAAAAAATTTCTGTGTATTTAGAGATTGTAATCAAAATTGTAAAATAAGCCTATCGCCATAGAATTAAAATTCCAAAAACTTTAACTTTATATTTCGAAATATTCAAATGACGTTTTTTTCAATCTTTTAAAATATTGGATATAGTGGAATTTTCGACTTTTAGATTAACTAGCATGAGTTGGTTAAGGCTTTTTTTACGGTTATGAACAGAGTTATGTTGTAAAAAAAACTAGGCACTGTTTTCATGCTAGCCACTGTTTTCATGAGTTGGTTAAGGTTTTTTTACGGTTATGAGCAGAGTTGTGTTGTAAAAAAAAATCTAGCCACTGTTTTCATGCTATAATATTTTCGTGACACTTTTTTTTGTCATGCTATGATGAAATGTCATATTTTTTTAGCTCACTTCTATTCACATTATGCGCTTAATTATTTAATTTATTTTATACAATATTTTGTTGTAGAGCCTAAAAGTATGCAATAATTCAATGACATTTTTCTATAGTAGGAAAAGACGAAACCCGAAACCAGTCAATTTGATACACTGATTTTCGATTAAATAAGGATAAACAGAAGATGTTTTTTTATTTAGATCTCAATAGACAAATTTGTTTTAGAAGTCTGTATGAAAAAGAGATTTACTCTCTTTCTGATATTCGAATTCGTAAAATACTAAATTTTGCTTTGCCAACAACTTGTAAAGTTGTCAATCCTCCATATTCTGATATTCGAAATCGCACAATTTTCGTTCGACGATATTTTCTTAAAACCTACAACATAATAATTAAAAATTTAGCAATATTGTTTTCTTTAATGACAAGTAAAAATTGAAATTGGATTAAAGTCCGAAAGTATCTTCGGTTTTCTTTTAAAAGAAGAATAAATTCTTGCGATTCCAAATTTCGGAATATGGGGGATGTTTTTCTGTAACCATTTTTCGCATTAAATTTTTCGACCATCAGAATAGCGTCTGAAAATATTGAATTATAATTCTTTGTAATTTGAATTATAAAGAATGACGAACATTTTTAGTTTTGCGGATTCATAAATCAGAATAGGGAGGGTGTTAAGTCGTATTTTGCTTTCTGCGAAAGTTTGTCTATTTTTGGGCCACTTCTTAAAGATGATTTCGAATGGCTGTTGTACGGCCATAGCTGGAAACTCTCATTCTTACTTAGACAACGACCACAGAGATGGTATAGAAGAGAGGGTATGGAAATGATCTTGAGCTTGATTCACAAAAATTGTCATTTTTTGTAGATAAATACGAATCACGGTTGCTACAGTTGGTAGAATTCTACCAAAAATGGTAGATTTTTTACTGTAGAATTTTTCATGTTTTGGTAGATTTTGCAAATAAGAGGCACTTCACAAATTTTCTACAGAACTAAAATGTTGACAAAATTTTCTGTAAATATAACATTTTGATAAAATGTTCTATAGAAATAAAATTTTAACAAAAATTTCTACAGAAATAAAATTTTGACCACATTTTCTATACAAATAAAATTTTGACAAAATTTTCTATAGAAATAAAATTTTGATAAAAATTTCTACAGAAATATAATTTTGACCAAATTTTCTATAGGAATAACATTTTGACAAAACTTCCTTTAGAAATAAAATGATGACAATATTTTCCATAGAAATAAAATTTTGACAAAATTTTCTATAGAAATAAAATTTTTGACAAATATTTCTACGGAAATAAAAATTTGACAAAATTTTCTATAGAATAAAATTTTGACAAAATTTTCTATAGAAATAAAATTTTGACAATATTTTCAATAGAAATAAAATTTTGTAAAAATCTTCTATAGAAATAAAATTTTGACAAAAATTTCTACGGAAATAAAAATTTGACAAAATTTTCTATAGAAATAAAATTTTGACAACAATTTCTACGGAAATAAAAATTTGACAACATTTTCTATAGAAATAAAATTTTGACAAAAATTTCTACAAAAATAAAATTTTGACAAAATTTTCTATAGAAATAAAATGTTGACAAAATTGTTTATTGAAATGAAATTTTTAACAGAAATAAAAATTTGACAAAATGGTCTATAGAAGCACAGTTACAATTTTCTACAGCAATAAAACTTTGACAAAATTTTCTATAGAAATAACATTTTGACAAAATTGTCTATAGAAATGAAAATTTTCTATAGAATAAAATTTTGACAAAATTTTCTATAGAAATAAAATTTTGACAATATTTTCAATAGAAATAAAATTTTGTATAAATCTTCTATAGAAATAAAATTTTGACAAAAATTTCTACGGAAATAAAAATTTGACAAAATTTTCTATAGAAATAAAATTTTGACAACAATTTCTACGGAAATAAAAATTTGACAACATTTTCTATAGAAATAAAATTTTGACAAAAATTTCTACAAAAATAAAATTTTGACAAAATTTTCTATAGAAATAAAATGTTGACAAAATTGTTTATTGAAATGAAATTTTTAACAGAACAAAAATTTTGACAAAATTTTCTATAAAAACAACACGGGAGCCACCGTGGTGCAATGGTTAGCATGTCCGCCTTGCATACACAAGTTCGTGGGTTCGATTGCTGCTTACTGTAGAATTTTTCATGTTTCATTTGGTAGATTTTGCAAATAAGAGGTACCTCTTACCTCAAAATTTGTACAGAAATAAAATGTTAATCAAATTTTAATAGAAATAACATTTTGACAAAAAATTCTACAGAAATAAAATTTTGACAAAATTGTCTATAGAAATAAAATTTTGACAAAATTTTCTATAGAAATATAATTTTGACAAAATTGTCTATAGAAATAAAATTTTGACAACATTTTCTATTGAAGTGCAATTTTGACTAATTTTCTATAGAAATAAAATTTTGACAAAAGTTGCTATAGAAATAAAATATTGACAAAAATTTCTACGAAAAGAAAAATTTGACAAAATTTTCTATAGAAATAAAATTTTGACAAAAAATTCTACAGAAATAAAATTTTTACAAAATTGTCTTTAGAAACAAAATTTTGACAAAATTGTTTATAGAAATAAAATTTTGACAAAATTGTTAATAGAAATAAAATTTTGACAAAATTGACTATAGAAATAAAATTTTGACAAAATTTTCTATAGAAGTGCAATTTTGACTAATTTTCTATAGAAATAAAATTTTGAGAAAACTTCTTTTAGAAATAAAATTTTGACAATTTTTTCTATAGAAATAAAATTTTGACAAAATTTTCTATAGAAATAAAATATTGAAAAAAATTTCTACGGAAAGAAAAATTTGACAAAATTTTATATAGAAATAAAATTTTGACAAAAAATTCTACAGAAATAAAATTTTGACAAAATTGTCTATAGAAATAAAATTTTGACAAAATTGTCTATAGAAATAAAATTTTAATAAAATTTTCTATAGAAGTGCAATTTTGACTAATTTTCTATAGAAATAAAATTTTGCACAAATTTTCTATAGAAATAAAATCTGGACAAAATTTTTTATATAAATAAAATTTTGCCAAAATTTTCTATAGACATAAAATTTTGACAAAATTTTCTATAGAAATAAAATCTTGACAAAATTTTCTATAGAAATAAGATTTTGACAAAATTTTCTATAGAAATAAAATTTTGACAAAATTTTCTATAGAAGTGCAATTTTGACTAATTTTCTATAGAAATAAAATTTTGAGAAAACTTCTTTTAGAAATAAAATTTTGACAATTTTTTCTATAGAAATAAAATTTTGACAAAATTTTCTATAGAAATAAAATATTGACAAAAATTTATACGAAAGAAAAATTTGAAAACATTTTCTATAGAAATAAAATTTTGACAAAAAATTCTACAGAAATAAAGTTTTGACAAAATTGTCTATAGAAATAAAATTTTGACAAAATTTTCTATAGAAATAAAATTTTGACAAAATTTTCTATAGAAGTGCAATTTTGACTAATTTTCTATAGAAATAAAATTTTGAGAAAACTTCTTTTAGAAATAAAATTTTGACAATTTTTTCTATAGAAATAAAATTTTGACAAAATTTTCTATAGAAATAAAATATTGACAAAAATTTCAACGGAAAGAAACATTTTACAAAATTTCTATAGAAATAAAATGTTGACAAAAAATTCTACAGAAATAAAATTTTGACAAAATTGTCTATAGAAATAAAATTTTGACAAAATTGTCTATAGAAATAAAATTTTGACAAAATTTTCTATAGAAGTGCAATTTTGACTAATTTTCTATAGAAATAAAATTTTGACAATTTTTTCTATAGAAATAAAATTTTGACAAAATGGTATATAGTTACATTTTTCTATAGAAATAAAAATTTGACAAAATTTTCTATAGAAATAAAATGTTGACAAAAAGTTCTACAGAAATAAAATTTTGACCAAATTTTCTATAGAAATAAAATTTTGAAAACATTTTTTATAGAAATAACATTGTGACAAAATTTTCTATAGAAATAAAATTTTGATAATATTTTCTATAGAAATAAAATGTTAATCAAATTTTTATAGAAATAAAATTTTGATAAAATATTCTACAGAAATAAAATGTTAATCAAATTTTTATAAAAATAAAATTTTGATAAAAATTTCTACAGAAATAAAATTTTGACAACATTTTCTATAGAAATAAAATCTTGACAAACTTGTCTATAGAAATAAAATTTTTGACAAAATTTTCTATAGATGTGCAATTTTGACTAATTTTCTATAGAAAAGAAAAAATTGACAAAGTTTTCTATAGAAATAAAATTTTGACAAAACTTTATTTAGAAATAAAATGTTGACAATATTTTCCATAGAAATAAAATTTTAACAAAATTTTCTATAGAAATAAAATTTTTGACAAAAATTTCTACGGAAATAAAAATTTGACAAAATTTTCTATAGAAATAAAATTTTTCACAAAATTTTTAACAGAAATAAAAATTTGACAAAATGGTCTATAGAAGCACAGTTAAAATTTTCTACAGGAATAAAAATTTGACAAAATTTTTGTTACAGAAATAAAATTTTTACAAAAAGTTCAACAGAAATAAAATTTTGACAAAATTTTCTATAGAAATAAAATTTTGACAAAATTGTCTATAGAAATAAAATTTTGACAACAGAACTAAAATTTTGACAACATTTTCTATAGAAACAACACGGACGCCACTGTGGTGCAGTGGTTAGCAAGCCCGCCTTGCATACACAGGTTCGATTCCTGCATCGACCGAACACCAAAAAGTTTTTCAGCGGTAGATTATCCCATCTCTGTATGCTGGTGACATTTCTGAGTATTTCAAAGCTTCTCTAAGTGGTTTTAATGCAATATGGAACGCCGTTCGCACTCTGCTATAAAAAGGAGGTCCCTTGTCATTGAGCTTAACATGGAATCGGGCAACACTCAGTGATAAGAGAGAAGTTCACCATTGTGGTATCACAATGGACTGAATAGTCTAAGTGAGCCTGATACATCGGGCTGTCACCTAACCTAACCTAATATTTTCTATTGAGATAGAATTTTGACAAAATTTTCGATAGAAATAAAATTTTGGCAAAATTTACTATACAAATAAAATTTCGACAAAATTTCCTGTAGAAATAGAATTTTGACAGTATTTTCTATAGAAATAAAATTTGGTAAAATAAGATTTTTCGTTTGGTAGTTTTTTGGTAAAATTTTCTCCAAATTTTTGATAGATTATTTTTTGATCGTATATGGCCGTGCGGTTCGGATTCGCAAAAAAAGAATAAATATATAAATGTCCACTGATTTCTCAAATAAAAATTCGACTTTTTGAATTTGATTACAATCTCTAAGTTGACTAAAATATATAACCCTACATTAGTTTTATAATTAAAAAATATTTTATGACCTTCTAAATAGATTTTAAAATATTTTCTCCCATCGATAAAAAAAAAACAAAAACATTGAATCTAAATAGATAGACGCACAAACATTTGGACAAAGCTTTGCGCACAACATTTAACAAATATTCACATTAAACATTTATTTAAAAAGAAAAAAGAAAACACAAAAATCAAAAATAAAAGCAACTAAACTGAGAGATCTATCCATGATAGAAAAACACACAAAAACATAAACAATTACCGTCAATACTTACACTTCTATCCACAATGGGCGATTTGAAGAGCGGATGATTTTGTAATTCCTGTGACAAATTCATCTCGGACGAAGACAACGAGTTCGCTGGGCTAATAGTTGGTGATGAGGCCAAATGATGACTATGATTGAACGATATAGGCGATGATTTTGCATAACCATTCGATTGTATGTGCGAACTCGAATTGGACATGGCCAATGAGGTGGGACCACGACGTAAATGTTGTGAAGCATTATTGATTTGTTCTTTGGGCGCATATTGGAAGACCGCAGCCGAGGAACTACCAATGCGTTTACTAAATACTGGCGAGCTGGGTGCTGAATGTCTTCCCAAATAGGATTTCAATGATTTACCATCCTTGGTGGTGCCACCATAGCCTCCAACGCTGACACCATCCATGCGATCGTGTGGAGTATTCGAGTTCAAATGTGACCGGAAATTGTTATTGTTATGATGTGGATGTTGTGCACCAGGATGTGGTGGGGTAATATCACGTAATTTCGATTTGAGATCTTTATAGGCATGTTTGGCCACTCGTGAACTTTCTTTGACCTTTGGTGTGGATGGAGGTATAACAATTCAGCAGGATGTCGTAAGAGAAGAGCCAAATAAAAAAAATATAAAAATGCATAAATTTACAAAATGTTTGAAATGTAATTTACAAAATATTTATAGCTGGTTAGTTCTACACTATTTTCCTTGCGATTCTCAGAACTAGGGTTTAGGGTTACCATTATACCACTTTACCATAAAATCACTTTTTTTTCATGTCATATGCCACCTATGAATATTATTATTGTGAATACAGAATCACAGAAAATATTTTTACCAACGAAAATTTGAATAAAAATTCGAATAAAAATTTAATTGGTTTAACAAACTTTTAATTGATAAAATCAATCAAAAAAAATCAATTTTTGTATCAATTAATTTTTTAATTGTATTAATTGATATCGGTGATGAATCACAGAAAATATCACCAACATATTTCTAATTAAAATTTTAATTGACTTTTAAAAGAATTTCATTAAAAACATAATTGGTTCAAATAATTTTTTAATTAAAACAAAAATCAATCACAAAAATTATTATTTTTTAATTGGATGAATTTATTTTTTAATTTGATCAATTAAGTTTTTAATTGGATCCAATAAGTTTTAATTGACTTCGGTGATTGATTCGATGACAGATATCAACAAAATTTTACCAACGAAAAATTTAATAAACTTTTAAAAAGTTTTTTAATGAAAATTTTTCGTTACTCCAATGAAAAAGAAATCGTTTGTTCAATTTCTTTCTGTGTACAATAACATCATGCGATATCACTGGTATAACCCTCTGAGTATTATTTAGGAAATTGTTCATTAATATTGAGTTAATGAAATAACTTCTTAATTCTTAAGAGATATTTAGATATTTGAACGATTTTTTTATTAAATAAAAAATAAAAGTAAAACAAGTAAGTAAAGTAGAAAGTCGGGCGGGGCCGACTATATCATACCCTAAACCACCCTTATTGAATTAGTAATCATAAGCATTTGTGGGGTAACATTGATATAGGTCTGGGAGATAAACCGCAGTTGCATATTTAAGAAAATTAAGGGGTACATGTTTATGGGTGCTTTGTCTCAATCTGACTATAGCTCATAGTCAGTGTTGCCAGGGATAATATTCGGTTTTCCCTACAAGGACAAAGAAAGTTCCCTACTTTCCCATACATTCCCAAACAACTTTTCCTACAATATTTTTCGTTAAATTTAAACAAATTTTACAAAACAAAATTGTTCTAAGTACTTTATTATCTTAAAACATGAAAATGCAACGTATATAACCTAGAAAATAAATTTGTATTACCACCATGGTTGCCACAGTTGGTAGAATTCTATCAAAAATAGTATTTTTTTTTTTGTTGAATCTCTATAGAAATAATATTTTGGAAAAAATTTCTATAAACAAATTTTTTTGAGAAATTTTTCTATAGAAATAAAATTTTGAGAAAAAAATCCATAGAAATAAAATTTTGAGAAAATTTTTTATAGAAATAATATTTTGAACAAAATTTCTATGGAAATACAATTTTGACAAAATTTTCTATAGAAATAAAATGTTGACAAAATTTTCTACAGGAATAAAGTTTTCACAAAAATTTCTATAGAAATATTTGTTTGGTAGATTTGTGGTAATCTTCAAATTTTGTTAGATTTTTTTGGCACAAGTGGTAACTGTTGTTACCACACATTGTTAAAGATCAATCCTTGCCGGCTTCTAATCACCTCCTCTAGAGCCATCAAAATGTAAAAATTATTACAAATTGTGTTGAGTGAAAATGTCCATACATAGTAGCCCTAGGTCCCTACAAGACGCTAAATATTATAAGGAACCTACATATAGGGAATTTCCCCTACTTCTAGCAACACTGGCTGTAGTTGATATTGCACCACGGAGTTAATATGCCACTAATATTGAGCCCATATTTAAAAAAAAGAGAAAATCGCTCAATTAGTAGGGGCAAATTTTTCAAAATCAGGCGATACATATATATGAGCTATATCTACATCTGAACCGATTTCGATGAAATTTTGCACATACCGTTAGTAACTATAAAGGGTGATACGGTCAAAATTTGGTCAAGGGAAAACGCGTGTAAATCGGTGAAATCGTTTATTTAAAAAATCAAAGTAAATTTCTTTTTCAAGTTCAAATTCAGGAAAAATATTCAGTTAGACTTTCGCTTTTCCAAATCCGAATTGCCGGGCCTCCCGCTTGACACCTGCCATCAGATTTTGTACAGCCACCTTGTCCACCTTCTTCGCCGCAGAAAGCCAGTTTGCCTTGAACTGCTTCTTTAGGTTCCGCTTGACAATAGCCCAGTATTTCTCAATTGGGCGGAGCTCTGGCGTGTTGGGAGGGTTCTTGTCCTTCGGAACCACCTGCACGTTGTTGGCGGTGTACCACTCCATGGCCTTTTTACCGTAATGGCAAGATGCCAAATCCGGCCAAAACAGTACGGAACAACCGTGTTTCTTCAGGAAAGGCAGCAGACGTATAAAACGTCTTGGTTGAAATTAAATTTCTTGGTTGACAGTCCCGGAAGCTATGAAAATGCTGCTTTTCAAGCCACAGGTACAGATGGCTTGCCAAACCAGATATTTCTTTGCGAACTTTGACAGTTTTATGTGCTTGAAAATATCTGCTACCTTTCCCCATCCTTTTGCCGTATAAAACTCCTGTCCCGGAAGCTGCTTGTAGTCGGCTTTGACGTAGATTTCGTCGTCCATTACCACGCAGTCAAACTTCGTCAGCATCGTCGTGTACAGCCTCTGGGATCGCGCTTTGGCTGTCGTATTTTGTTTATCATCGCGATTTGGAGTCACTACCTTCTTGTAAGTCGATAGTCCGGGCCGTTTTTTGGCTCGATGCACGGTTGTAGACAATACACCCAGCTTATTTGCGGCATCTCGGAGAGAGAGGTTAGGGTTTCGCTTGAAACTACCGGCAACTCTCTTTGTCGTCTCAGCGGCTTCCGGTTTTCGATTTCCCCCCGATCCAGACTTCCTGGCTGTCGACAAACGTTCCCCAAACACTTTAATTACATTTGTAACGGTTGATTTGGCAACTTTTAGCGATTTTGCCAGCTTTGCGTGCGAGTAGCTCGGATTTTCGCGATGCGCGAGCCAAATTTTGATACGCTGCTCTTCTTGCTTGGACGGCATTTTGACAACTGAAGAGTGAATTCCAATTCCACACACATACACCTTCAAAATGAGGGGTGTTCAGGTTTTTTAAATGCAAAATTGAAAGAAATACGTCAAGTTTATATTGACCAAATTTTGACCGTATCACCCTTTAGAGGACTGGATCTAGCCAACTTTGAGTAAGATCGGATAATAAATAAGGGTTCTATGGTCAAATTTGGCAAAATCGGGCGATACATATCGATGTCTACATTCCAAAGTGCACTAAATCTAAAAGGTGAATTTTACAGGAAACAAGAAACAAGTTTTGTTTTTTGAAATTTCTCAAAACCCGTATAAGATGAAATTCCCTTATTTTCGGTCTTAAAATCATATTTTTTATAATTTTTTTTTAGTATGTACGAACTCAAAATAGTGATAATAGAACATAGCTAAAAATGACTTAGACCACTTTAGACCGAACAAACCTTTTTGCCCTTTTTGGGTTGGACATATTTTAAAACTTTAGTCAAAGGCTAAGTACAATATTAACCATAACTTTTGATAGAAATGGCGAATAAATTCGAACTTTTGACAGGATGCAATTCACATCAATCCGAATAAAAAACAGCGAACTCTATCAAAACATGCTAAGTCGACTTTGCGCACTCTGGAATGAGGGCATCGATATATATATGGGAGCTATATCTAAATCTGAACTGATTTGGATGAAATTTTGCAGACCTAAAGGGTGATGCAGAAGATTATTTTGTGCTTAATTTGCCGACGATCGGTTGGTAAAAAGTGCAACGTGACCCCATTTGTCGAAATCGGGCGATACATATATATTCCCATATCTAAATTTGATCCAATTTCTTCCAAATTCAATAGCGTTTGTCCTTGTGTCTAAAAAAAATGCCTGTACCAAATTTCATCAAAATCGGTTAATAATTGCCACCGGAATACTGTGAACAACAAATACATGGACAGACGGACGGACGGACACCAAGCGTTAGATCGACTCAGGAGGTGATTCTGAGTCGATCGGTATATATTTTATGGGGTCTAAAATCAATATTTCTGATAGGCACATTTTTTGGCAGATCAAACTTATTATCAGAGATGGTCTGTATCAAACTTTTTTAGGTTTGCGACTGTCGCAAAGTTGTAAACGTCGTAAACGTCACATACGCGTCGTAAATGTAGAAAAAGTAACAAAAGTCGTAAACTCAAAATACTTTAGTCGCGTCAGCTAGGCAGCGAATTCGATGATATCCAAGACGATGGTATGTTCGAAGAAGTTTCAATTCTTAGGAATGTTCACAATTTTCGGTTTTAGTCCCCACATTTTCCCTATTGCATTTTGCACGAGTACCGTGGATTTTCTCGTCCTTTCTTAGCTTTAAGTTCAGTCTCCTGTCCAATATAACCCCACGGTATTTTGCACACTCACCAACGGGAATTTCGATACCACCTAAGAAAATAGGCTTGACCGTGGGAAAACTTTCACAAATTTCTGCAGAAACTCACAGCGAATGCTGTCAAACTAAATTAAAAAATGTTCAGGATTTCTTCTATTCAAAATTAGGTTTTCTACAGTAGGTTTACGACTTTTGCGACATACGTATTATACCGTCGCAAATGTATGTCGCAAAAGTCACAGTTTGTGACAGGCCAACCCTGCTTATTATACCCTGACCACTATGTGGTTTAGGGTATAATTAAAAGTAATGTTCTTATATTATTTTTTTTTGTACAGACAAAATGTTTCATTATATCAATAACTTTGACTCAATTTTAATGAGAATATCTCTGTGTGTTTAGAAA
Organism: Haematobia irritans; assembly: GCF_050003625.1. NCBI lineage: Eukaryota > Metazoa > Arthropoda > Insecta > Diptera > Muscidae > Haematobia > Haematobia irritans. The sequence continues at coordinate 101,225,759 of NC_134401.1, read as the reverse complement.
TATTAAGTAATAATATTAACGGGCACAGAGCATGTTATATAACATTTTTCTTAAATTTCTGGAATCGCATTTGAAAATAGTATAGATGAATATTGTTTTTAGTAAATATATAAAATTTAAAATTTAGTATTCTTATGGTTATTAAACTACACATAGATTTTGTTAAGATATATTTGGTTACATTCTAGCAATTTTTTTTTTGGCCATTATAATTCTAATGATACACATAGACCCAATACTAATGCAATTGTACTAAATGATAAGATGATATTTTAAGACAAATTAGTTTTGACTAGCATTACAGGGTGATGCACTTAAGCTTACAATTATAATTAGGCAAACAATTTTGATTGATATGTACGATATGTATGTACGTTTCTATACCACTCACCGATTTAACAGCGGACTTAACAGCTGGATTAGTCTGCAAAATATGTGAAGTATGTTTGATTTGATTTTGATTATTGTGTTTTTCATTTATTTTTATTATTTTATTTTTTTTTTTAGATTTTAAATCCATTTGGCAAATATTGAGTTCAATGATGTAAACAAGTATATGGTTGTTATTATATGGTGAACAATAAGCAATAGCAAGGTAGTAGATTAAGATTCGATTTTTGTTTCGAGTTTTGCGATGACACAAAAGATAGCAAGCGATATGGAAAAAAAAGAATAAAAAGAATTGTTTTGAAAAATTTTATTATGTGATATTTTCTAAAATATTTTATAAATATTTTTAATGCAATATATATATAAGTTTATTTTTTTTATTATTATATGTGTATAAATAAAAATGAGATTAGAAAGAAAATAAAATTTAATTAAATGTAGATGTAAAACAAACATTATTGGTGTGGTGCTTGTTTGCGGGGGAGATATAATGTGCAAATTTAATGATGTGTGCCAACAAATATATGCAAAAATAAATTAAAAACAAAGGTCTAAACGTAACTCATAAACCCAAGACCATAGATATGAAATCCAGTGATGCCAACTCCCGAATGAGAAAAAGCACCAAAATATATTATAATTTGTAACACCGCAATTCCCATCCCATCACATTCCATTTCATTGAAGAATGCTCTTCATCCTTTAGGAACAATAAATACTTTATATGATATTCTGATTTTTTATATGCTTCGTTAGAATTAATTTTTTTACAAATTTTATGGGGATTTTGATAATCAAAACAGCAATAAATTAATTCATATTTGATATGAATTAAAGAAGTAATTCTATTGAGACATATTCTATTTCTTCTTTTATTAAACAAAGTAAAATAATAGCACTAAATGTTCTCTCCACTTCTGCATTAGAATATACAGAGGCGTGCAGAAATGAGTACATTTCATTTTTTTTTATTTCTAAACGAATAAAATAAGCAGTAATAAAGAAACTCTAAATAATATTATTTTTCCTTTATTCCTTCTTCAATTCTAAATAAAACAACAACAAAAACACAAAACAAAATGTAAAGAATTTAGAGAGATAAACAAGTATATAAGGCAGTAAGATTCGGCCAGGCCGAATCTTATGTAACCTCCACCATGGATTGCGTAGAAACTTCTACGAAAGACTGTCATCCACAATGTAATTACTTGAATTGTGGTAATGCTTACCGATGGCAAGGTATCTTAAAACTTTTTAACATCGTTTTCTAAATTGTGAGTTAGTCCATACGTGGTATATATTAGACAAAAAAGGTATATATAGGGAAGTCTATAAAAAATTACGAATCGATATGGACTTTTGCACGGTACTTAGAGAGCCAGAATTGAAATAGGGGGGTCGCTTATACAATTAAGTCCTATATACAACTAAGAACTTGATATGGACCAATTTTTGTGTGATTGGTGATCGCTTTATCTAAGGGCTATATATAACTATAGACCGATATGGACCTAGTTAGGCATGGTTGTTAACGGCCATATACTAGCACAATGTACACACAAAGAAAATTTCATTAAAAGTCAGCCAACGATAAATGTTCATTGATATAACGAAACATTTTCATTAGTACAATGAAAATATTCGTCAATAGTACGAAACGTTACGTTGATTGGCAGAAAATTCGTTATATTAACGAAAAAATTCGTTCTATTAACGAATTTGTTTCATTGGCTGACTTTTATCGGCACATTTCGTTAATATAACGAAACTTTTTCTATTAGTGTACCAAATTTCAACTGACTCGGATGAAATTTGCTCCTCCAAGGGGCTCCAAAACCAATATATAATAATTATGGACTGATATGAATACCTGCATGGTTGTTAGAGCCCACAATACTAACACCATGTACTAACTTTCAATCAGATTGGATGAATTTTGATTCTCCAAAAGGCACAGGAGGTCGAATCTGGGGATCGGTTTATATGGGGGCTATATATAATTATGGACCGATATGGACCAATTCCTGCATGGTTGTTAGAGACCATATACTAACATCACGTACCAAATTTCAACCGAATCGGATGAATTTTGCTCTTCCAAGGGACTCCGGAGGTCAAATCTGGGGATCGTTTTATATGGGGGCTATATGTAATTATGGACCGATTTCGACCAAGTTTTGCATGGGTGTTTGAGGCCATATATTAACACCACGTTCAAATTTCAACTGAATCAGATGAATTTTGCTCTACCAAGAGGCTCCGGAGGTCAAATTTGGAGATCGGTTTATACACTGGTAGAAAAATGTTTCGTATTATTAACGAACGGGCTTCGTTGATTATTTTTCGTTAATATTACGAAATTTTTCGTTATAAGAACGAAAGTGATCGTTAATACAACGAAATCAATCGTTAAAAGACAATTTTGTGTTTTGGGTTTTCGTTATATTAATGAAACACGTTTCGTTAATATTACGAATATTAACTTTGTAATTTTTTCAAGAATTAGAATAAAAAATTTTTCCAAGATGAAATTATTATAATCATTTGCACATAGAGAGTAAATTTTGGAAACTTTTAAACTAAACAGTCGTTTTATATACTCTGAAACTGGAATTGAAAATTTCATTTATAAAACGAAATCGATCGTTAATATAATGATATGGCTCGTTAAAAAATAAATTTTAAATTGTTATATTTCGTCATATTAATGAAATATGTTCATTAATAATACGAATGGGAGTTTGAGTATTTCTGCCTCTCCTTACTCTCTCTCTAAAACATCTCTTCATACTCTCTCTAGCGTGTATGTAATTGGTACATACACATCTTAGTATGGCAATAAGCACATGTGTGCGTGTGCGTCTTGAAAAACAAACGGTAAAAAGTTCAACAGAAAACTTGTCTGATGGGCAAACATTAACAACATTTACGTTCTTTTCGCTGAAGAGTGCACACGCTCATTACAGTTTCGTTGTGAATAATAAACATAGATGGGTGAGGTGAGTTAAATTGGTGTTTTTTGTATATTCGCAAGAAATTTAGTGTACATTTTTAATCTTTAGTGAAAATACCCCGGGGAAGTGAACTTTCAGATGAAGAAGGCGGAACAATTACGGTGATGAACCTTGGTTGCACAAAAATTGGATAAATGAACACGGTGATACGATTATCATTTTTTGATCTTAGAAATAAGAGGCTTGTTTTCTTAAGTGAAAGTCACAATATATGTTTATTATATTACTTAATTTATCATTATATATTATTTCTTACTGTATATAAACCATATTTCAAAGATCTTAACAAAAAATAATACACTGCCAATTACTACACTCAAATGCGCTAATTGGTTGGGTTTCATTAATATAACGTTTGTGTTCATTTATACAACGTTCGCCTTTCATTCATACAATGAATAATTTTCATTAATACAACGTATAAGCTGCACCGATACAACGAATAAATTTCATTCATACAACGAATAATATTCGTTAATACAACGAAAAGGCTACGTAATAGCAACGTAATTATTCGTTAATACTACGAAATGTATTCCATAAAGTTTTTCGTAAATATAACGTAAAATTACGTTGTTATAACGAAATGCTACGTTGGCTGACTTTTAATGAAGAATTTCGTTAATACAACGTAGAAATTCATCGTATTAACGAAACTTTTTCTACCAGTGCACAGCCTATCAGGGAGCGACCCGTTATAGCAGATATCAGGAGGGCTATCTGACGCCTTGAAAACACTAGCATATCTAGTGTGCGGTTTAAGTTTAAATGGGGCCATATTTGTTTGTCGTTACAACCCTTGCAATTCTCCCATCGAATATTGGCCATCATAACAGCCTTCTCACGCAACAAGAGCTTGCTGGTGGCCAGAGGCATACCAACAGATTCTAGTTCCCCTGGAATATGTAAGGTAGTTCCTAGCCTTGCTAACTTATCTGCTTCGCAGTTCCCCGGTATGTTCATATCGCCAGGCACCCATATTAGGTGAATATTGTACTGCTCAGCCATCTCGTTGAGAGATTTGCGGTAGTCTATGGCCGTTTTCGAGTTAAGGAACACAGAGTCCAAGGATTTTATTGCAGGTTGACTGTCTGAGTATATATTAATGCCAAAATTTGTTGGAACATTACTTCTCAGCCAATTCACCACCTCTCTTATTGCCAATAACAGGTTGGCTGATAAGTCCCCGGTCTAACAAAGAAAAACACATTTTTTTGTCAAAATTAGTTTTTTATTATTCAACATGGTTCCCTTCAATAGCGATACAACGATTATAACGACCTTACAATTTTTTGATACCATTTTGGTAGTACTCCTTCGGTTTTGCCTCAAAATAGGCCTCAGTTTCGCGATCACCTCTTCATTGCAGCCAAATTTTTTCCCTGCGAACATCCTTTTGAGGTCTGAGAACAAGAAAAAGTCGCTGGGGGCCAGATCTGGAGAATACGGTGGGTGGGGAAGCAATTCGAAGCCCAATTCATGAATTTTTGCCATCGTTCTCAATGACTTGTGGCACGGTGCGTTGTCTTGGTGGAACAACACTTTGTTCTTCTTCATATGGGGCCGTTTTGCCGCGATTTCGACCTTCAAACGCTCCAATAACGCCATATAATAGTCACTGTTGATGGTTTTTCCCTTCTCAAGATAATCGATAAAAATTATTCCATGCGCATCCCAAAAAACAGAGGCCATTACTTTGCCAGCGGACTTTTGAGTCTTTCGACGCTTCGGAGACGGTTCACCGGTCGCTGTCCACTCAGCCGACTATCGATTGGACTCAGGAGTGTAGTGATGGAGCCATGTTTCATCCATAGTCACATATCGACGGAAAAACTCGGGTGTATTACGAGTTAACAGCTGCAAACACCGCTCAGAATCATCAACACGTTGTTGTTTTTGGTCAAATGTGAGCTCGCGCGGCACCCATTTTGCACAGAGCTTCCGCATATCGAAATATTGACGAATGATATGACCAACACGTTCCTTTGATATCTTTAAGGCCTCTGCTATCTCGATCAACCTTATTTTACGGTCATTCAAAATCATTTTGTGGATTTTTTTTGATGTTTTCGTCGGTAACCACCTCTTTCGGGCGTCCACTGCGTTCACCGTCTTCCGTGCTCATTTCACCACGCTTGAATTTTGCATACCAATCAATTATTGTTGATTTCCCTGGGGCAGAGTCCGGAAACTCATTATCAAGCCAAGTTTTACAGAAAACAGTATTTTATCAAAACACGAAATTCCTTTTTTTCCATTTTTTTCACAATAACAAAAGTTGCTTCACAAAAGACGCTCTATCTCACAAACTAATTGACTTACAGACGTCAAATTTTTGACACGAATAATTTGAAGGTTGGTACTATATAAAAATAATATTCATTTAATACTAGCGACGCCATCTATGTGTCAGACCGGAGACTTATCAGCCAACCCGTTATGCACATCTAAATTTACATCTCTCCAAATTTCGTGAACCAAATTTCGTTATAAACCGCACATGCATTGTATTTTTTATTATTTTCATAAACTGAAAGAAAATATTGTTAGGCCAAAGTTTTTGTTGCGAGTTTTGCTTAGCATAAAAGACGCATAACATTTTTTGTCTTGTCCAAAGTAGATAAACTTTTTAATAAAGTTGTTTTATCCTTACAGTTAGGTGATTCTACTTAAAATGGGTATTTATACATGAAAATCAATTTTGTTGTACTAAGATAAACTTGGCTTTAATAATTCTAAAAAGCTCTTCAAAATTAATGAAATTGTATTTAAATTTGTTGACTTTTGGTTTCTAGCAAAGCTAAACAGGATTAAAGAATAGGAGATGTCTTGTAATACTTTATTTTAAAGTCGTTTTTACTTGACACATAGCATTTGAGTTATCATTAAAAGGTTTCGAAAGGACACTGATAGCACATGAAAAAAATTGAAAAAAATCGAAAAAGTTCAAATTCGTCTCCTAGTAGCTCTTCAATTCTCCGTTTCTTTGTCTCGGAATCAGTACCAACATAATTAGTGTAAAGACAAAATCTTTAGAACCGGACAAGCTTTTTTTCCGCGAAGAGATCTACGTATTTGTATTCGAGATTTGGATACCTGAGAAAAAAAGTAGTTATTTTTCAAATTACGAATAAATGATTACATATTAGGTGATCATATGCTCTTTATACACTACTTATGGGGGGGTATATTAACTTTGTCATTCCGTTTGTAACACATCGAAATATTGCTCTAAGACGCCATAAAGTATATATATATATATTCTGCGTCGTGGTGAAACTCTGAGTCGATCTAAGCGTGTCCGTCCGTCTGTTGAAATCACGCCAACTTCCGAACGGAGCCTCTAAGAGAATCAAATTTCATCTGATCCGGCTGAAATTTGGTACATGGTGTTAGTATATGGTCTCTAACAACCATGCAAACATTGGCATACATCGGTCCATAATTATATGTAGCCCCCATACACTGGTAGAAAAAGTTTCGTTAATACGATGAATTTCTACGTTGTATTAACGAAATTCTTCATTAAAAGTCAGCCAACGTAGCATTTCGTTATAACAACGTAATTTTACGTTATATTTACGAAAAACTTTATGGAATACATTTCGTAGTATTAACGAATAATTACGTTGCTATTACGTAGCCTTTTCGTTGTATTAACGAATATTATTCGTTGTATGAATGAAATTTATTCGTTGTATCGGTGCAGCTTATACGTTGTATTAATGAAAATTATTCATTGTATGAATGAAAGGCGAACGTTGTATAAATGAACACAAACGTTATATTAATGAAACCCAACCAATTAGCGCATTTGAGTGTAGTAATTGGCAGTGTATTATTTTTTGTTAAGATCTTTGAAATATGGTTTATATACAGTAAGAAATAATATATAATGATAAATTAAGTAATATAATAAACATATATTGTGACTTTCACTTAAGAAAACAAGCCTCTTATTTCTAAGATCAAAAAATGATAATCGTATCACCGTGTTCATTTATCCAATTTTTGTGCAACCAAGGTTCATCACCGTAATTGTTCCGCCTTCTTCATCTGAAAGTTCACTTCCCCGGGGTATTTTCACTAAAGATTAAAAATGTACACTAAATTTCTTGCGAATATACAAAAAACACCAATTTAACTCACCTCACCCATCTATGTTTATTATTCACAACGAAACTGTAATGAGCGTGTGCACTCTTCAGCGAAAAGAACGTAAATGTTGTTAATGTTTGCCCATCAGACAAGTTTTCTGTTGAACTTTTTACCGTTTGTTTTTCAAGACGCACACGCACACATGTGCTTATTGCCATACTAAGATGTGTATGTACCAATTACATACACGCTAGAGAGAGTATGAAGAGATGTTTTAGAGAGAGAGTAAGGAGAGGCAGAAATACTCAAACTCCCATTCGTATTATTAATGAACATATTTCATTAATATGACGAAATATAACAATTTAAAATTTATTTTTTAACGAGCCATATCATTATATTAACGATCGATTTCGTTTTATAAATGAAATTTTCAATTCCAGTTTCAGAGTATATAAAACGACTGTTTAGTTTAAAAGTTTCCAAAATTTACTCTCTATGTGCAAATGATTATAATAATTTCATCTTGGAAAAATTTTTTATTCTAATTCTTGAAAAAATTACAAAGTTAATATTCGTAATATTAACGAAACGTGTTTCATTAATATAACGAAAACCCAAAACACAAAATTGTCTTTTAACGATTGATTTCGTTGTATTAACGATCACTTTCGTTCTTATAACGAAAAATTTCGTAATATTAACGAAAAATAATCAACGAAGCCCGTTCGTTAATAATACGAAACATTTTTCTACCAGTGTGGTTAAGTGGTTAAGACTAGAAGTGCCCATATGTAATAGGTACTTTTAGTTAAATGTGGTATCACAATGGACTGAATAGTCTAAGTGAGCCTGAAATTTAATCGGGCTGCCACTTTAACCTAACCTAACCTATATAATTATGGACCGATTTCGACCAATTTCTGCATGGTTGTTAGATACCATATACTAATATCACGTACCCAATTTCAACTGAATCAGATGAATTTTGCTCTTCCAAGAGGCTCCGGAGGTCAAATCTGGAGATCGGTTCATATGGGGGCTATATATAATTATGGACCAATGTGGACTAATTTTTGCATGGTTGTTAGAGACCATACACTAACACCATGTACCATATTTCAGCCGGATCAGATGAAATTTGCTTCTCTTAGAGGCTCCGCAAGCCAAATCGGGGGATCGGTTTATATGGGGGCTATATATAACTATGGACCGAAGTGGACCAATTTTTGCATAGTTATTAGAGAACATATACTAACACCATGTACCAAATTTCAGCCGGATCAGATAAAATTTGCTTCTCTTAGAAGTTCCGCAAGCCAAATCGGGGGATCGGTTTATATGGGGGCTATATATAATTATGGACCGATGTGGACCAATTTTTGCGTGGTTGTTAGAGACCATATTCTTACACCATGTACCAAATTTCAGCCGGATAGGATGAAGTTTGCTTCTCTTAGAGGCTCCTCAAGCCAAATCTGGGGATCGGTTTATATGGGGACTATTTATAATTATGGACCGATATGGACCAATTTTTGTATGGTTGTTAAAGACCGTATACTAACACAATGTACCAAATTTCAGCCGGATCAGATGAAATTTGCTTCTCTTATAGCAATCCCAAGCCAAATGTGGGGGTCCGTTTCTATGGGGGCTATACGTAAAAGTGGACCGATATGGCCCATTTGCAATACCATCCGACCTACATCAATAACAACTACTTGTGCCAAGTTTCAAGTCGATAGCTTGTTTCGTTCGGAAGTTAGCGTGATTTCAACAGACGGACGGACGGACATGCTCAGATCGACTCAGAATTTCACCACGACCCAGAATATATATATAAATTATGGGGTCTTAGAGCAATATTTCGATGTGTTACTGAATGACAAAGTTAATATACCCCCATCCTATGGTGGAGGGTATAAAAACATTTTTGAAAAACTAACTATTCTCTTTCATTGATAGGCTAAGAAGTTTCCGAACCGCCCTCGTATTCCTGACCCATCGTGAAACCGGGGACTGAAAACAAATTAGGCAATTCGTCTAAGTAGGTAGATCACACATCGAGGCGAATATTGTCATTGGTGTATACAGGCTCTCCTTAGACAACGAATCTTGGATCCTCTTTTCAACCTAACCTAATCTAGATATATCATGTTCATCAGTTTTTAAGGATTATTTTAAGTAATATTTTTTGAAATGCCTCTGTAGTTTAATTTTGCCACATGCTACTGAATTTTTACTCATCTGGTAAAAAAAAAACTACGATTTTCAATAAAAGTTAACACTTAATATTCCCGTTCGATTTAATGAATATTTCTAAATAACGAAAGGGCCTGACAATATATCGTTCGTTAAACCGAGCTTCGACTGTATAAAATTAAATTATATACAATGATTAAATATAAATCTACATTATCTTATAAAATAAAAATTTGTACTTTATTTGACAATAAATTTTAAATTATAGTTAACATAAACCATAATATTCAACACGAATAGCATAATCGACGATAATCTATATGACACGAATTTAATTAAAAATAACTAAAAGCCTTAAAGAGGTACACGGAAAAAATACCAAAATTATATTTAAATTTTTAAGAGAACTTGAAAAAAATATTCAATTAGAAAAAATCATCTGATTCATTTAGTTTCTTGAATCAAATAAAAAATCTAACGCTGAAATAAATTGGGCCAAATAATTTTGTAATTGCCCATGACAAAAAAGAAAATTTTGGAAGTTCTTCCCAAGTCATTAGTGTTAATCTATAGTACATTCATATAGGCTGAAAGAATTCTCTACGTAAAAATAATTAAATTCCAGTGATTGATTAATATCATTTCCATGATAGAAACAGTTTCGTTTCATAATTTCATAATTGAATTCTAAAAATATTTCTTTGTTTCTGTGTGTGTAAGAATCAAATGACACTTTCATCTTAAAAAAAAGTACTAAAAACAACAATATCACAGGGTTAACTTACTGCAAAACTCGAAAACTCAAATAAAATCTAAATTATCATTTAATTAATCTATTTGGCTATTCCAATATTCCCGAAACCAAAAAATCTTCTAAAATCAGCTTCTCCCATTATCGGGTTGGGGTAGTATAGTTGCATCCATTTTCTTTCCATTTGACCATTCATTAACTAGAAGATTATCGGTATACCATGTAGATTTTTGTTCTTTCGCTGATGATTGGGCAGATGGGTTTTTTGTCCAACGACCTTTACATTTTCTGGGTAATGTTCTCTCCCTTAAGCTATTGTCATTGGTATACCATACTGTTTGACTGCTGCTAGTGTTTTTCATTTTCCATCGAGTCTTTGAGATTTGTGAAAAAAAAGAAGAAGAAAATTTCACATTGGCTAATTTTTGTTATTTTTATGTATTTTTTTAACTTTAAAAAAGAACACAATTTCGAGGCAACATATACCATTAGTTTTGAGTTAACGAGTTGCAATAAGTTAACGCTCTCTCTTTCTTTATTAACAGTAAGTGAGTTACATTTTAATCGCGCTCACAACCAACAAATCCACCACAATACTACAACATTTTTAGTAAGAACACATGCTCATCAATCAAATGGAATAATGTAAAATTGTATATGTATGTAATTCTATGTAAAACAAAAAGAGACAGAGGCTGGCAAATGAGTAGACAACAATAGCTGCATTAGAAATATACTACTCTAAGAAGAAAAGCATTATGCACCAACTCATGATCGCAGAAGCCAGCCAAGGAATTTTCAGTCAATAATAAGTTAGCAACTTGTAATAATTAGATTTACATTTTAGCTAACTAAAAGGAAAAGGTCTTTAATGTGCCATGTACGAATCAATAGTAAAATCAATAATATAAAGACAAAATCTTTGGAACCAGGCAAGTTTTTTTTTTTGTGTATGAAGCTTATGTAAAATTATGCACGGACCAATTTATAAACGGTTGTTATAGGGCATATACCTCTGTAAAATAAATATATATGCAAAAATTGTTTCATTTCTCATTTGGACGAAAATAACGGTACTTAACTTTTTACTTTTTTACGTTGTTTATCACCCTCTATGTTATGCGTATCATTAGCGATTTTGTCGCTAGACACCAATTCGATGTACCGTTATATGAAAATTTTAATAAAATTTAGAATTTCAATAGCAAATAGTTATATGTGCTTTGTACATCATTTACATTTTTTTTTTCGCTGAAGAGTGCACAGGCTCATTACAGTTTCTTTGTTAATAATAAATAGGGATTGTGGGTGAGTTACTTGTATGTTCTTTTTATGTATTTAGAAGAAATTTAGTACAAATGTTTATTCTTTAGTGAAAAATACCTCGAGGAAGTGAACTTTCAGAGGAAGAACGCATAAAAATTGTCGGAAAGGACCTACACGGACGAAAAAGACTGTTTTTCATATGTTTGGGTGTAAAAAATATATGTTTGAAACTCAAATTTTTTAACACAATATTTTTAAGTGCAAGCATATAATGTTCATAAACTAGCATAACATGTTTGCAACATATATATCAATATGTTAGAACATATTATGTCTTCAATTACAGAAATGATAGTATCAATTAAAAGAATTAATTGACATCCAATTAAAAAATTAATTGATCCAATTAAAACAAGTATATACGGCCGTATGTTCGGCCAGGCCGAATCTTATGTACCCTCCACCATGGATTGCGTAGAAACTTCTACGAAAGACTGTCACTGAATCAGATGAATTTTAGTCTTCCAAGAGGCTCTGGAGGTCAAATCTGGTGATCGGATGTGGACCAATTTTTGCATGGTCATTAGAGATCATATACTAACACCATGCACCAAATTTCAGCGGGATCGGATGAAATTTGTTTCTCTTAGAGGTTTCGCAAGCCAAATCGTGGGATCGGTTTATATGGGGGCTATATATAATTATTGACCGATGGAAACCAATTTTTGCACAGTTGTTAGAGACCATATACTAACACCACCCAGTCAGAAATTTACGATGGTTATAAATATTGAGCGTTGTAACAGCGTTGGAAGCCAACGTTGAAACAACGCTTGCTAAACAAATTAATTGACGGTTTTTAAATAGTAAATTTTCCATAAAATTGTCGTTGAAAATGCATGTTCCATCAATGTCCAATGGTTTTTAATGAGTAATGGATGTATTATTGTTGATATGAATTGATTTATAATAGGGTAATGTTCCTTTATCATATAAAGTGAATATGTACATTAACAGTGAAACAACTAGGAATAACAATTTTGGTTAATTTTACAAATGAGGCAATTGTAGAAAGTTTTAACTAAACTAAACGCTGACATCACGCCAAAACCCAAATATAAGTACTTATTTATCGACTAATTGAAGAAATTTTGTTAGACATAATTACTTTTTTTCACAAAAATTTTGTCAAAATCCTATCTCTATAGAAAATTTTGTGCAAATTTTATTTCTATAGAAAATTTTGTCAAGATTTTATTTCTATAGACAATTTTGTCAACATTTTATTTCTATGGAAAATTTTGTGAAAATTTTATTTCTATTTATAAATTACCTCTTAGTTGGAGAGGAATATTTTGCAAAATCTACCAAAACATTGAACATCCTACAAGTCTATCAAGCAGTCAAAAATTTACCATTTTTGCTAGAATTCTACCAATTGTGGCAACCGTGTTCCAAATACACCAGTGTGAGACAGGGAGACGGACATTGCAAAATCGATTCAATCTAATTCTAGGTTAGGTTATCTTAGGTGGCAGCCCGATGTATCAGGCTCACTTAGACTATTCAGTCCATTGTGTTACCACAGTGGGGAACTTCTCTCTTATCACTGAGTGCTGCTCAATTCTATGTTAGGCTCAACGACAAGGGACCTCCTTTTTATAGCCGAGTCCGAACGGCGTTACACATTGCAGTGAAATCACTTAGAGAAGTTTTGAAACACTCAGAAATGTCACCAGCATTACCGAGTTGGGATTATCCAACGCTGAAAAAAAAACATTTTGGTGTTTGGTCGAATCTGGTTTGGAACCCAAGGCCCTGTGTATGCAAGGCGGGCAGAAATAACATTTTGACAATATTTTCTATAGAAATAACATTTTGGCAAAATTTTCTATAGAAATAAAATTTTGACAAAATCTTCTAGAAACAATTGGAAAGACGTATGAAATTTTGTTTTTCAGTGCTTTTTAATGATTGTAAAAACCATCGATACACCGTATAACGATGTTATCATTTTGGGGTTGTCAAAGCGTTCGTTAAACCATCGGAAAAGCGTATAAAATATTGTTTTCATGACGCTTTGAAAACGTTGTTAAATACAATCGTGGAATGATGTTATCATTTTGGGGTTGTAACAACGCTTTTTCCCACCGTGTATCAACCGTTCACAACGCTTTTACAACGCTTTTACAACGCTTTTACAACGCTTTTCCGATGGTTTTTTTTTTACTGGGCATGTACCAAATTTCAGCCGGATCGGATGAAATTTGCTTCTCTTAGAGAATTCGCAAGCTAAATTTGGGGGTCCGTTTATATGGGGGCTATACGTAAAAGTGGACCGATGTGGACCAATTTTTGCATGGTTGTTAGAGACCATATACTAACACCATGTACCAAATTTCAGCCGGATCGAACGAAATTTGCTTCTCTTGGAGGGTCTGCAAGCCAAATTTGGGGGTCCGTTTATATGGGGGCTATACGTAAAAGTGGACCGATGTGGACCAATTTTTGCATGGTTGTTAGAGACCATATACTTACACCATGTACCAAATTTCAGCCGAATCGGATGAAATTTGCTTCTCTTAGAGGCTCGGAAAGCCAAATCGGGGGATCGGTTTATATGGGGGCTATATATAATTATGGACCGATGTGGACCAATTTTTGCATGGTCATTAGAGATCATATACTAACACCATGCACCAAATTTCAGCCGGATCGGATGAAATTTGTTTCTCTTAGAGGTTTCGCAAGCCAAATCGTGGGATCGGTTTATATGGGGGCTATATATAATTATTGACCGATGGGAACCAATTTTTGCACAGTTGTTAGAGACCATATACTAACACCATGTACCAAATTTCAGCCGGATCGGATGAAATTTGCTTCTCTTAGAGAATTCGCAAGCTAAATTTGGGGATCCGTTTATATGGGGGCTATACGTAAAAGTGGACCGATGTGGACCAATTTTTGCATGGTTGTTAGAGACCATATACTAACACCATGTACCAAATTTCAGCCGGATCGGATGAAATTTGCTTCTCTTAGAGGGTCTGCAAGCCAAATTTGGGGGTCCGTTTATATGGGGGCTATACGTAAAAGTGGACCGATGTGAACCAATTTTTGCATGGTTGTTAGAGACCATATACTTACACCATGTACCAAATTTTAGCCGAATCGGATGAAATTTGCTTCTCTTAGAGGCTCGGAAAGCCAAATCGGGGGATCGGTTTATATGGGGGCTATATATAATTATGGACCGATGTGGACCAATTTCTGCATGGTTGTTAGAGACCATATACCAACACCATGTACCAAATTTCAGCCGATCCGGATGAAATTTGCTTCTCTTAGAGGATTCGCAAGCTAAATTTGGGGGTCCGTTTATATGGGGGCTATACGTAAAAGTGGACCGAAGTGGCCCATTTTCAATACCACCCGACCTACATCATTAACAACTACTTGTGCCAAGTTTCAAGTCGATAGCTTGTTTCGTTCGGAAGTTAGCGTGATTTCAACAGACGGACGGACGGACATGCTCAGATCGACTCAGAATTTCACCACGACCCAGAATATATATACTTTATGGGGTCTTAGAGCAATATTTCGATGTGTTACAAACAGAATGACAAAGTTAATATACCCCCCATCATATGGTGGAGGGTATAAAAATCATTTGTTTCAATTAGAAAATTTGTTGAATCAATTTAATTTTTAATTGAATATTTTTTAAAACTCAATTAAGAATTTAATTGGAAAAATCTTCGTGCATAATTTAGCGTGATTTCAAGACGGATGGATGGAAATCGCTCGGACATCGACTCACCACGATTAGTGAGTCCTAATAACCGGGTTTTTTGAAACGTCGTTTTCGGTTTATCCAAAAATCCCAATGTTTTAATAACCGGTTTTCTATTTTTTTTTTTTTTGCGGGATTCATTATTCAAAATGAAATTTGAAATTCATTGTAATAAAATGAACATTTTAAAACAAACTAAGGATAACTTCATGTTGTACTTCCAGTGCCGTAAAGTTGCTCCCCTTCCAAAAGATATTTTCGTTTATTTTTTTATGAAAATATTCGTTTACTGACGTACGATAAGTATAGCAAAAAGGTTTTTTCTAGGCAAACCATGATTGCCGAAATCACATACATAGTTTTCGAAAAAATAACATGGTTGCGAAAAACATGTTCCATGTTCACCGCCCAAAAATATCCCCTCTCTGGGTATAACCACGACCCAGAATATATACTTTATGTACTGAAGAAAAGCTTACTCGGTTCGAAAATTTTTATCTTTACACTAATGATTTTGGTATTGATTCCGAACCAAAGAAGAAGGAATTGTAGCAGGGATAGATTTAAGATACAATTTTCTTTTAAATTTGAGTTTTGCTCACTTGAATTCAATAATTCTGCATTTTCTTTATGTGCTATCAAACGCCTTTGCATTAATAACAACAACTTATAAATTCCAAAGTCAGACTCGACTTCATGTCGAAATTATGCTATTTTTAAAGTAAAAAACATCTTTGAAATAAATTGTTGAAAAACATCTCATATTATTGAACGCTTTATAGCATTGGAGTCAAGATAGAAAAAGTCAACGAATTTAAAGACAATTTTATTAATGTTGAAAAATTTTTAGAATTATTACAACAAAATTGTGCTACATCTAAAGTCAAATCACTTAACTATAAGGGCAAAACGATGTCGTTGAAAAATTTATCATAACAAACTTAATAAAGTTTTGTATAAAATAAATGTATTTAAAATGTCTCAAAGAATTCTTCTTTATAATTTAAATTGTATAGTTTGATTATTTAATCACTAGCGTAACCCGCCCGCTTTTTTTATTTATTATTATTTTTATTTTTTTATTTTTATATAATGTTTGCAAAATTTTATTTCTATAAAAAATTTTGTCAAAATTAAAAAAAAAAAAATCTACGAAATTTATAAACTCTTATTTTGAAGTTTTTGATCAAATATTTATCAAAATTTTATGTCTATAGAATATTTTCTCAAAATTTTATTTCTATAGAAAATTTTCCAAAATTTTATTTCTATAAATAGAATATTTTCTCAATATTTTATTTCTATTGAAATTTTTCCCAAGTTTTTATTTCTATAAACAATTTTCCTAAAATTTAATATTTGTAGAAAGTTTTTCAAAATTTTATTTGTATAGAAAACTAGTGTAACCCGACCCGCTTCGCTGCGCACCGCGAAGCATATTTTCGTTAACTACACGGATGAAAAAGACTGTTTTTCATATGTTTGGCTATAAACATTATATGTTTGGAACACAAATTTTTAAACACAATATTTTTGAGTGCAAGCATATAATGTTCATAAACTAGCATAACATGTTTGGGACATATATGTTAATATGTTAGAACATATTATGTTTGGGACATAAAATGTTTGTAAATATAATATGCTTGGATGCAAACATATATTAATTTAGAAATAGCCTATAAACATATATGTGTTTAGTAGCTTGGAGCGCTATTTAACAGGGAGTGATATTGAATTAAGTTGGTGGTTGTTGCTTGTTATTACAAAATTAACATTTTATTTTTCCTTGGGCAATTGATCAGCTACTTCTTTGATCCTTACAAACTGTGTGGTCCGCTGTTCGAATCCCCGTCCGGCAAAAGGTAAAATTAAAATAAAAAAATCATACAATTGAATAATTTCTTCTACAACGTTTGTATTACAGAAAAGGGTGCTAAGAACTAAAAAACTCTCGTGGAAGTGAGAAAGATGTGGGGGAATATACAATTGGGCAGAAACAAAATTTTGAGCATTCAGGTCGAAAACCTATGTTGTTAGCACCTATATTACCTGTTTATTTTCATAATTCATTATGATGGTAAATATATAAATAAATAAATAAATAAAATTTTGAGAATTTTTTTAAAGCATATAATAATTTTGGGTGCAAAATGCTTCCAAACATATTATATGTTCATATAATAACATATTGCTTTTTGGAAGACAACATTATTGAATTTGGATGCAAAAATACAAAATGTTTGGAACTTAGACTACCCAAACATATATCGTTTAGACCAATATGCTTTCAAACATATTATATATTGGAAGAGATCAAACATATAAATGTTTGGGCAATACCCAAAAATGTATATGCTTGAAGCAAAATATGTTTGGGAGTATATGTTACAGAAGCGATTTTTTGTGAGCGTGTAGTCAACCATATCCTTCGATCTGAAAACAAATTCGAAAAGATTTGAACTCTTTTAAAGAGTAGGGGAAGTCTGGCACAAAAACTGAAGTACTGTCCCATACATTTCAAAAAAATCGGAGTACTTGCGTTTTTGTTTATATACAGAAATAGGGCAGATATGCAGATGTAAAACGGACCGGCTTAACAAACGTCGGGTAGGGGGTGTTCCCTTTCAACCAATTTTTTGTTTTTTTATTGTTTTGTATTCAAATTGTTGGACAATCTTCTACATTTCCTTTGAATTTCAAGCGTGGTTTGTCAAGGGGAGGTATACTTCTCCTCATACATCGTCCAATAATTCGGAAAAAGTAGAAGTACTTAAAAATTTACCATATTAACATTTGTTAAAGTGTTGGACACGGAAAACATACCATTCCCAAACATATACCGGAAAATGAAGCACCCTCTACGTTGCTTGTCAACTTCATGTAAATTTAAGTTTTCTACTTAAAAAAATCTGGCAGAAGCCTGTGGAAAAATCATAAAATTATGTACCGAGTTCCCATTTATCGACAATCCTCTACTTTCTATTTTCAAAAAATCTGACAAAAGAGAACCCCATTTTTCGATCCTCCCCGAACAGATATCGGAAATTCACGTACCCTATATTCATTTCACAAACTGCCCAACTTCTCTATTCCACTTCCCAAAGCAGACATCGAAAAATCATGTACCCTGTATAAATTTAATCATCTTCCCCCAATTTCAAGTAAATCGGAGAAGGTTAGATTTTGCTCTATTTTTTGTAAAGGGACGTCACTTTCTCTGCAAATTCCAAGAAAATCTATAAACTTTCCTTCAAGTTTCATAGAGTGGGGCAAGGAGAAGGTTCCCGTCCAAATACCCAAAAATCAAGTACATGGTGTATTGATTTCATAATCTTCCCCTAAGGCCTTTGTACATTTCAAGTAAACTTGAGAATTCTAGCTCTTTCCAGTTTTAGAGGAGGTCTCCCTCTCCGTCCCAATATCGAAAAATGATGTAGCGTATATCTCAGAAAATCTCAAGCAAATTATAAGCCTAATTTTTAAACAGCAGGACAAGGGGACGCCCCTCTTCCCTTCCGAATATTACAAAATCAGATATCCATTATAATAATATAACCTACCCCACATCCTCTGTAAATTTCAGGTAAATTGGAAAAGTTTAATTGTTTCACTGTATGTACTTGAGGAGAATGAGGTCTCCCTATGCCCATTTTCCCCGACCAAATATTTAAAAATCATATACCTCATATAAATTTCATAATCTCCCCCAAGTTCTGCGTAAAATTTCATAAAGTCGACAAATTTTAGTTTTTTTCACTGTACTTTAAAAACAACGGCAAAGGGCCTCCCCTCCCCCTCCCGTCCTCGACCAAATATCGAAAATAAAGTAGCTGTACTTTGCCTAGACGCCCTTTTCAACCTTCCCTGACAATTCCAAGCAAAGCGGATAATTTTGTTCCAATTTTCAAAACATCGGGCAAGGGGGAGGTCCCACTTCACGTTCAAATACTAAAAAAATCTGGTACCCCATAATAAATTCATAACTTCACGGCATGTTCTCGGTAAATCTCAAGTAAATCAGAGAATTTTTTGTTTTTTGTTTTACTGTACCTTTTTAAACAAAAGTCGTATAAAGGGGTGGTCCACCTCCGCGACCAAATATCGAAAAATAAAGTAGCTCTTTATTTTTCGATATTTGTCTAACCTCCCTTGGAAATTTCACCCAAATCGGAGAACTTTAGCCCTTTAGTTACCCTATTTTTCACCACATGATTACCCTCTACGTTTTCCGAACATTTTTTATGTGAAAAAATAAAATTCTTTTTTAACAAAAGCAACTACGATGAATTTAAATTATAAATTTTTGTAACGTGCGCTGTAAGTAAAAAAGATTTTCCCGCTTTTCCATTAAAACTTTTCTTGAATTTTCTTTGCTATAATCCTCACAGAGCCTTCCCA
The DNA here is from genome assembly GCF_050003625.1 of Haematobia irritans. Lineage (NCBI taxonomy): Eukaryota > Metazoa > Arthropoda > Insecta > Diptera > Muscidae > Haematobia > Haematobia irritans. The sequence continues at coordinate 101,205,841 of NC_134401.1, read as the reverse complement.
ACGTATGCAAAACCATGGTTCGTGTCTTCTGAAATTGCATCAGAGATGGCGTTGTATGTTAGAAAAAAAGATTTTCTCGCTTTTTCGTTGAAACTTTTCTTGAATTTTCTTTGCTATAAACCTTACGGAGCCGATACCTTTCCAAGGAATGCAACGAATGGAAACCGGTTCGTGCGTTCTGGAGTTATTGCGTCAGGAAGGAAAACCCCACTTTTTTTCATATAAGGGCTGTTTTCTTTTTGCACTGGATGCAAAATTTTTATGGGCTATCCAGAACATCGTTGCACTGGTGTTCGCAGCAGTAAATATTTATTACTAATTGGAGCATTTCATACATTAAAAATGGAAGATTTCACTTCTTTTCTGTGATTGTTTTTAAACAGCTGCACACAAAAAAAATTTTCTGATTCAATCACGAAATTAATTGATCCAATTAATTTTTTAATTGAAATTTCTTCAATCACAGAAATAATAGTATCAATTAAAAAATTAATTGAAGGTCAATTAAAATTTTAATTGATCCAATTAAAAAATTAATTGATACTATTAATTTTTGTGATTGATTTTTGTTTCAATTAAAAAATTTGTTGAATCAATTAAATTTTTAATTGAAAATTTTTTAAAACTCAATTAAAATTTTAATTGAAAAAATTTTCGTGAACTTTTTTTCTGTGTGATGCCAGTGTTGCATATTTTTGGAGATGTCCTGGATAAACGAGTACTCTGGTTTCTTTTAGTCCTTCACGGCTTCGAGCATCCAGTGGTAAAAGAAAACAGCCCTATAGTTGATTACATTTTTAATCTTATTTACAAAACAAAACAAAATTCAAATTTACTTAAAGTCGAAGTAGAATAAAAGCTTTTGTTACTCCATGGTTTTAAAAATAATTAGAAAAAAAAAACAAAATTAAGAAATATTCCTTTGTATTAAAAATGTAAAATACTGGTATTAAGGCTAATTAGGTCTTAAGGAATAATTAGCACCATGTCGGGCATTTTTTGCATGAAGTAAATATCAATATCATTAAAGTAGAGGAGAAGTCTTTTTTCTATGTAATCTAATTTGCTTTTGAAACACTATTTCATTGGCTTTAAAACGTACATACAGAATTGAAATGGACCTACATGGAATGTTTATAGAGAATACAATATTTTATACATATATGTATTTTTTTTTTTAAATTTTTATTCAAGAGTCTACCATTTTAAAACTGTGGCAATATCTAACATTACTCTCAATAAAGTGGATCTCTTACCGAATCACGTTTTCCCGAGCAAATAAACTTCGAAGGAAAGAGAAGATCATAGTTTTTAATATGAAAAAAAAAATAAAACTTTATAAAATTGTGATCAACTTTTTTCCAAGTTTCACTTTTTATAGCTATATCAAAAAAACACAATCTGGTGGAAACATTTTCACGGAGACCAAACTTATTCTGCCCTTACCAAGTTATAGTGTAAGGTGTAAAAATATTCTACGAAGGGTTTTAGATAGTATAAAGAATAACAAAGTACATCTCACTCTTTTTCATTCAAAAATAATTTATAAAAAAAGTGAAACCCAGAAATAAGGAAAAAAAAATTGTAAATCAATATAAGTCACAAAAAGATCTAAGAGAAGTGTATTCTAAAACAAAAGCAAATACATAGTTTTTTAAAATAATGATACAACAACTACTCCCCAACAAAATTAAGCGGTTAGTATGGTAAATAAAAACAATACAAACTAAAGAAAATCATTAGTGGAACATAAAAATTATTAAAAATTTACGAACATTTTTGTTTGGTTTTGTGTCATTTTAGCGCTTGGTTTTACATATGTAAAAGGAAGTTTTGTTTTTGTCTTATGTTGATCACAGTACTGAGAGGGAGAGGGTGGGTTGAGTTGAGAAAGTATAAGGATATATTGAAGTATATATGTTAAGTATTCGACAAAATCAATATAACTGGGTTTTGTTTCTATTTTAAGGTGGATTAATAGTGTAGGTTCTCTTAGTGAAAACTCTAATTAAACCATGTTTTCCCACATGATACTGCAAGAAATTAACAGAAAAAATACAAAAAACATTATTTAGAAAAAACAACAAAAAAGAAAATAACAAAATCGAAAATAAAAGAAATTCAAACACAATACATACAAAATCAAGGGTAACCAAAATTAAAATATCATGATTAGGACAATGATTTTGAACGAGGAAAATTATTTATACAAACTTAAAAACAATTTTTGAATTTTGATTTTAGTTTCGAAAAAAAGTAAAAAAAGTAAAAATAACAAAAAATATTTTTAACAAAAAAAATAAACATTTAATATTTATTTATAAATATCTTTTCAGATATTAGTATTATAAAAAAAAATTATTTAGATTTTTTTGTCGAAAGAAAAGAAATAATAACAAAAAAAAAACACTTTTAACGAAAATAATATTTTTTTCTTTCTAAAACAAATTAAAACACAAAACAAATTTTATCAAACAACTAACAATTTAATATTTATGCATTAAAATATATAAATATCTTTTCAGATATTAGTATTATAAAAAAAAATTAATTTAGATTTTTTTTTTTCAATTTAGATTTTTTTTGTCGAAAGAAAAGAAAAAATTAAAAAAAAAAACATTTTTAACAAAAAAAATTTTTTTTTCTTTCTAAAAAAAATTAAAACACAAAACCCTTTATATAAAAACTAACAATTTAATATTTACGCATTAAAATGTATAAATATCTTTTCAGAAATTAGTATTATAAAAAAATTAATTTAGATTTTTTTTCAATTTAGATTTTTTTGTCGAAAGAAAAGAAAAAATAACAAAAAAAAACATTTTTAACAAAAAAAATATTTTTTTTTCTTTCTAAAACAAATTAAAACACAAAAACCTTTTTATTAAAAAAACTAACAATTTAATATTTATGCATTAAAATGTATAAATATCTTTTCTGATATTAGTATTCTAAAATATAGGCGACGAATACAGGACTTTGTTTCGAAGAGGCACGAGCGAAATTTTAATTATTGTTTCCAGTATGAGGGGGATCTAATAAGTACTTAGCCTCACCAAGAGTGTTAAAGGTAGCGTTGCCGTTATTTTGAACCAACATTTTTCCAAAATTGGACTAAACTTCGTACCAGCGGACCATTTTTCCAAATTAAATTAATATCATTTACGCCCATTTTCATGAAGCTCCGTTAGTGCTCCGTTAACTAACGAACTTTTAAACCGTATTATGGGCATAGCTGCCATCTTGCATATATATTCCATATGTCAGTTAGGAACTTAACTGCCGAAAATTTTTCAGTTAAAGTTAACCGGAGAGAAGATATTTCGAATTTACTTTCTGTTAACTGGCAGTTAAAGCCTAAAATGGCCGTTAAAAGTTAAATTTTTTTTCCATAATTTTACTACGATATAAAATTTTGCGAAATTTTTATTTCTATTCAAAATTTTTATTTCTATACACCCAAAGAAAATTTAATTAATAGTCAGCCAACGATTTTCATTGATATAACGAAACATTTTCATTAATACAATGAAAATATTCGTTAATAGTACGAAACGTTACGTTAATTTGCAGAAAATTCGTAATATTAACGAAAAATTTCGTTGTATTAACGAATTTATTTCATTGGCTGACTTTTAACGACACATTTCGTTAATATAACGAAACTTTTTCTATTAGTGGAGAAAATTTTGTCAAAATTTCATTTCTATAGAAAATTTTATCAACGTTTTATTTCTATAGAAAATTTTTTTTAAATTTTATTTCTACAGAAAATGTTATCAAAGTTTTATTTCTATAGAAAATTTTGTTAAAATTTTATTTCTATAGAATTTTTTTTTTTAAATTTTATTTCTATAGAAAATTTTGTTAAAATTCTATTTCTATAGAAAATATGTCAAAATTTTATATCTCTAGAAAATTTTGTAAAAATTTTATTTCTATAGAAAATTTTATCAAAATTTCATTTCTTTAGAAAATTTTATCAAAATTTCATTTCTTTAGGAAATTTCGCAAAAATTTCATTTCTTATAAAATTTTCTCAAGATTTCATTTCATTATGAAATTTCGTCAAACTTTTATTTCTATAGAAAATTAGGCAAAATTTTATATCTATAGAAAATTTTGTCAGTATTTTATATCTATAAAAAGTTTGTCAAACTTTTATTTCTATAGAAATTTATTTTTATTAAAATTTTTATAAAATTGTCTTCCTATACACAATTTTAGCATAATTTTGTATCTATACATTTTTTTAAGTTTATTTCTGTAAAAAGTTTTGGCAAAATTTTATCTCTATAAAAATTTTGTTAAAATTTTATTTCTATAGAAAATTTTGTCAAAATTTTATTTCTATAGACAATTTTGGAAAAATTACCCATTTGAAAATGGATCAAAATGAATCAAATTCCGTTTGGTCCGACCATAGGACCAAATTTAAAAATTAATCATTTTTTGGACCAATTTTCGTCCGATCGGACCAAAATGGCAACCCTGGTTACAAGAACAATTTACTATTGTGTAATAACTGTCGACAGTGTTCAATTTTGGATTTTCACGAGTTTCCACTGTGTGACGCACAGTGTTTCCAAATCAATGGATAAAGTATCAACATAATTTTTTCTTTGTGCGAAACACATCAATTTCGGTCGTTGAGTCGATTTTAAAGTGGTTCCATGACGCACAGTGGTTCAATATAGCCCTTCTTTGAATATAATTCTGCAATATTTGAAATATTATTGAAATATTGAAATGAACAGTGCTCCGATGGCAAAAACTGTCCCACCGGACGGAAAGATAATTGTTGCTATACTAACGAATGTCCCCTCAGCCTCCGGAAAGGTTAACGGATTCGTTTTGTAGTATTCCCTAGGTGTGACCACATTGTCAACCTGCAGATGGGTAAAACGATCACGATTTCATACTGAATTGTCGATTTCATACTGCCGACGCGGTCACAATTGACGAAGAAAAAAATTGAACTACGAACTGCCGCCCATCCATCGTATTTTCCTTATTTTTAATTCCAATCTTAAAAAGTCACAACGTTAACACAAGGTAGTTATCGCCACCTCGAGAAAAAGTAGTTTCCATTAGGCCAAAAAGTTGGAAGTTGGAGTCATAGGGTCAATTGCATCCAGTTCCAGTTAAAAGGATATAAGTCGACAAATAAATTTCCACTTTTCCAAAATGTTTTCTTGTATGCTAAGTACTTATCGGACCATCATAATTGCCTTATTGGTTTTTAGCCTCCTTGGTATGACCTTTTTGAAAAAATTTTGATAATTATTGAAAATTTTATTCTATAAAACAACAAAACCAATTTTATTCTATTTAATTTAGAATTTTCAATTTCCCTTTCTTCGATCGTGTATGTGTGTGTGTGTGTGACGCGTGCAAATGAAGAGATTATTAAATGCTAACTATCCTTATGAGGTAGGTATATGGCAAATTGAAAAAGCATTGACCAAAATAATTCTAAACTAAAAGCCCAAAAATGAAAGAACTAAAAACAAAAAACAAAAAAAAAACATTAATGAAAATGTCCCAATGAAATAGCATTCGATTTTTTTTTGTTTTGGTATATATGAAAGAAAATAAAGCGCCACACAAATTAAACCATTAAATAGCAAAAGAAATTAATTTCAAATAAATAAATAAATATGTGAAGCCAAACTATACAAAAAGATTCCAAACTACAACCAGCATTTCTTACCTTCTCCTTTAGTTGATGGAAACGACCACGTTTCTTTAATTTTTCCGCATATCTTACTGTCTCCTGTTCAAATTCATCGGAAAATCCCAAACCGGTACTCATCATTTCCAAACGCTCATCGATGAACTGTTGAAATATTTGCAATTCCATCATTTTCGTAAGGAATGGCCTTAAATGTGAGGGCCGTGATTCTATGAATTTGTCACGATTAAATTTTTTGCTCATATCGCGAAATTCCACAGCATCGCGATAGCCACCTATCAATTGTACTAGAACACCAAGGAAGATTTTCGACACACGATCGCCCATATGTTGATTTGAGTGACTTAGTTGTTTTTTTAGTTGTGAGACAATTTCCGTGGGCATGGCATGGACATCATCGAAGGGACTGTCGAATATTTTTGTATCACAGTTTAAAGTCACAACTTCGCCTAATTCCTCTTGTGTCATCTAATGAGGGGTGTGGGAGATAAGAAAACGCGTATTTAATTTTACAAAAGTATATGCAGGATGGAAAAGAAGTAATACTATAACCACTTATACTTTCTAAAAAAAATAAGTCTCATCCAAATCGTAAGAATGGAACCATCGTGATGAGTATATGGTCCCTGCATAGATATTGTTATGAGTTTGGGTTCGAGTGTATTGAAATCATATTTGCCACAATTGATAAAATTCTATCAAAATTGTAGATTTTTTATTCTTTGGTAGATTGGTAGAATTCTACATGTTTTGGTAGATTTTGCAAATAAATAATTCATAAATTTTTTATAGAAATAAAAGTTTGACAAAATTTTCTACAGAAATAACATTTTGACAAAATCTTCTATAGAATCTAAATTTTGACAAAAATTTCCATAGAAATAAAATTTTGACAAAATTTTCTACAGAAATAAAATTTTGACAAAATTTTCTATAGAAATAAAATTTTGACAAAATTTTCTATAGAAATAAAATTTTGACACAATTTTCTATAGAAATAAAATTTTGACAAAAATTTTTATAGAAATAAAATTTTGACAAAATTTTCTATAGAAATAAAATTTTGACAAAATTTTTTATAGGAATAACATTTTGACAAAATTTTCTAAAGAAATACAATTTTGACAAAATTTTCTATAAAAATAACATTTTGACAAAATTTTCTATAGAAATAAAATTTTGACAAAATTTTCTGTAGAAATAAAATTTTGAAAAAATTTTCTATAGCAATAAAATTTTGACAAAATTTTCTATAGAAATAAAATTTTGACAAAATTTTCTATAAAAATAAAATTTTGACAATATTTTCTATAAACATAAAATGTTGACAATATTTTCTATAGAAATATAATTTTGACAAAATTTTCTGTAGAAATAACATTTTCTATAGAAATAAAATTTTGAAAAAAATTTTCTATAGAAATAAAATTTTGACAAAATTTTCTATAAAAATAAAATTTTGACAGTATTTTCTATAAACATAAAATTTTGACAAAATTTTCAATAGAAATAAAATTTTGACAAAATTTTTTATAGAAAAAAATAAAATTTTGATAAAATTTTCTATAGAAATAAAATTTTGACAAAATTTTCTATAAAAATAAAATTTTGACAAAATTTTCTATAGAAATAAAATTTTGACAAAATTTTCTATAAAAATAAAATTTTGACAAAATTTTCTATAGAAATAAAAATTTGACAAAATTTTCTATAGAAATAAAATTATGACAAAATTTTCTATAGAAATAAAATTTTGACAAAATTTTCTATAGAAATAAAATTTTGACACAATTTTCTATAGAAATAAAATTTTGACACAATTTTCTATAGAAATAACATTTTGACAAAATTTTGTATAGAAATAAAATCTTGACAAAATTTTGTATAGAAATAAAATTTTGACAAAATTTTCTATAGAAATAAAATGTTGACAAAATTTTCTATAAAAATAAAATTTTGACACAATTTTCTATAGAAATAAAATTTTTACAGAATTTTCTATAGAAATAAAATTTTGACAAAATTTTCTATAGAAATAAAATTTTGACAAAATTTTCTATAGAAATAAAATTTTGACAAAATTTTCTATAGAAATAAAATTTTGACAAAATTTTCTATAGAAATAAAATTTTGACAAAATTTTCTATAGAAATAAAATTTTGACAAAATTTTCTATAGAAATAAAATTTTGACAAAATTTTCTATAGAAATAAAATTTTGACAAAATTTTCTATAAAAATAAAATTTTGACAAAATTTTCTATAGAAATAATATTTGGACAAAATTTTCTATAGAAATAAAATTTGGACAAAATTTTCTATAGAAATAAAATTTGGACAAAATTTTCTATAGGAATAAAATTTTGACAAAATTTGCTATAGAAATAAAATTTTGACAAAATTTTCTATAGAAATAAAATTTTGACAAAATTTTCTATAGAAATACAATTTTGACAAAATTTTCTATAGAAATAAAATTTTGACAAAAATTTTCTATAGAAATAAAATTTTGACAAAATTTTCTATAGAAATAAAATTTTGACAAAATTTTCTATAGAAATAAAATTTTGACAAAATTTTCTATAGAAATAAAATTTTGAAAGAAATTTTCAATAGAAATAAAGTTTTGACAAAATTTTGAAAGAAATGACAAAATTTTCAATAGAAATAAAATTTTGACAAAATTTTCTATAGAAATAAAATTTTGACAAAATTTTCTATAGAAATAAAATTTTGAAAAAAATTTTCTATAGAAATAAAATTTTGACAAAATTTTCTATAGAAATGAAATTTTGACAAAATTTTCTATAGAAATAAAATTTTGACAAAATTTTCTATAGAAATAAAATTTTGAAAGAAATTTTCGATAGAAATAAAATTTTGACAAAATTTTGAAAGAAATGACAAAATTTTCAATAGAAATAAAATTTTGACAAAATTTTCTATAGAATTAAAATTTTGACAAAATTTTCTATAGAAATAAAATTTTGACAAAATTTTCTATAGAAATAAAATTTTGACAAAATTTTCTTAGAAATAAAATTTATGCAAAAATTTTGACAAAATTTTCGATAGAAGTAAAATTTTGACAAAATTTTCTATAGAAATAACATTTTGAAAAAATTTTCTATAGCAATAAAAATTTGACAAAATGTCTATAGAAATAAGATTTTGACAAAATTTTCTATAGAAATACAATTTTGACAAAATTTTCAATAGAAATAAAATTTTGACAAAACTTTCTATAGAAATAAAATTTTGAAAGAAATTTCCTATAGACATAAAATTTTGAAAGAAATTTTCGATAGAAATAAAATTTTGAAAGAAATTTTCGATAGAAATAAAATGTTGACAAAATTTTGTATGGAATAAAATTTTGGAAAAAAAAGAGTTTTTGTAGTTTTTTGTTAAAATTTGATAGATTATTTGGGGCTCGAATGGCAACCGTGTTTGAAAGGCGTTTAGTCGATTTCGGTCGACTTAAAAAGCCAATTAGTAAATATATATTTAATAGATATCGATTTGAAAAGCCATTAAATGGCAGAAAAATAAAAATGAAAACGAATTCAAGTTGGAGGTGTTCAGAAAAAAAAACATTAATAGAAGGCCTAATAAATTAGAAAAAATATATTATTCAATATAAAATAATAAAGATTACAAAATGTCGACTTTGTTGTTTCGATTTTATAAGAAGCCCGAAAAACTACTTTCGAATTTTACAACCATAGAACTATATTCAGATCGATGGTATGGACCAGAGATGTCAACAACATAACTTAAAGAATAAAAAAACAATTGAACATGCAATTATAAGAGCCACATTGGTGAAATGACTAGCATGTCCACCGTGCATACCAAGGGGCATAAGTTCTAGCCGACATTTCGGCTTTAGTCGTCACTTGTTTCCTACCGTCTTTTTGCACGAGTACAAGCCTACTGAGACTTTTCCAGTTCTTTACTGTCATGTTAAGTTTAAATTTTAGCCTCCTGCGTAAGGTATTTGGCACACTCATCAAAGAGAATTTCAATACCACCTAAAGAAATGGACTCTACCGTGGAAATTTTGCGGTCTTTGTACATGTACATACAAATTTTGTTTTTGCAGGATGTACCCCATTTCTCAGTCATCCAGAGGGACCTCTCTGTATAATATGTATATGTCTGTATTTTAATTTATTCCTTATTTTTATATATTCGCTTAAAGTCCCGTATCAATATTTACCGTTTCTAATACCAAATGTGGTACTCCAATCAAATATGGCATAGGGGCACTTAAGTAATCCTTGAGTTTCATGGGTAATACAGGAATGAAGATATGCTGCCACACCATAGGATAGAGAAATGCATTTGCCGCTTGTATACAGGAAGACAAACGATCCAAACGGCTCGAGGTAAAAATGATACGTCTTTCGGCCAACATGGCTGCGAATACGGCAATCATATTCTTTGGATCCACAAAATTGTAATATAAATTTAGATTGTGCTGTAAAGATAAACAAAAACAGATGTAATCATTTTTGGGGTCCCCAAAACAAAAACCAATTTCATATCACTTACATTTTCTGGAATACTGGGCAATTGAAAGGGTTTTGGTCGCTCAAATATAAATTGCTACAAAAAAAAGTGAAATGATTAAAATAATTTTTTTTTTAAATTATACATTTTTTATTTTCAACTTACACTTTGTCCTTGGCTATATACTAATTTCAATTGACTACCCACATCGGGCACTCCACTACTGTAGGCCTCTGTTAGAAATTGATGAAATTCTTTGGGATCGGTCCTTCGCAGTTCAGCTAAAACTGCCAACAGTCTTAGAAATGTATCATGCCATGGCAAGAAGGTTATTATGACCATTGTTGATTCGGTTTTTGGATCATGTCGGCAAAATCCAAAACGCCATTTGGAATCATCTGTGGTGAGTACAAAGGAATAAGATTGCACGGAATCACTGAAATGAAACAAAAAAAAAATAATAAAAAAATAGGACAATTAAATAATTGTTGTATGTAACATAACAACTAAGAAATGTATTTGTAGTTGAAATTATGGGAAAAGATGACTTAAAAAGCTACACAAGGCTCATAGGATGAAGTATTTTTATACCCTACACAACTGCGTGATATTACAATAAGTACATATGTTTGTAACATCCCTAGTAAATATACTGAGGACCACTTCCAGAGTTTATTTTGCGATATTCGTTCGTCCGAGAACACTTCTTTGTAATCAATGTCTAGATTGTGGGTTTAGTCCAATCGACTTGAAATTTGGCACAAGAATGTTTTTTTATTAAATTGATTTTGGAAAAAACGGCTCAGATTTCTATATAGCTACCACATACAGTGTGGCTGATATGTATTGCAAATTGCAATAGGTTAGGTTAGGTTAAAGTGGCAGCCCGATTAAGATTCAGGCTCACTTAGACTATTCAGTCCATTGTGATACCACATTAACTAAAAGTACCTATTACATATGGGCACTTCTAGTTTTAACCGCTGAACCTTCTCGATTATTTTCTTATGTTGAACCAACCAGATTGTTCCAAAAACATTAGCAGACTGCTTAAGTTAACGTTTTCCAGATCCGCCAGTAATCTGAAGCTATATGCTCCTAAAAGTTGCTTGCGCTTTACACAAAATGCAGGACACTCACACAAGAGGTGTTTAATTGATTCTTTTTCCTCCGCATCATGACAGCTCATACAATAGTCATTATACTTCGCACCAATAGTTTTTGCAAAATCGCCTATCAGGCAGCGACCCGTTATAGCAGATATCAGGAGTGATATCTGGCGTCTCGAGAACACTAGCATATCTAGTGTGCGGTTTAAGTTTAAATGGGGTCATATTTGCTTGGTGTCGTTACAAACCTTGCAATTCTCCCATCGAACATTTGCCATCATGACAACCTTTTCACGCAGTAAGAGCTTGCAGGTAGCCAGGGGCATACCAACAGATTCTAGTTCCCTTGGAATATGTAAGGTAGTTCCTAGCCTTTCTAGCTCATCTGCTTCGATGTTCCCCGGTATGTTCCTATGGCCAGGCACCCATATTAGGTGAATATTGTGCTGCTCAGCCATCTCATTGAGAGATTTGCGGCAGTCGATGGCCGTTTTCGAGTTGAGGAACACAGAGTCCAAGGATTTTATTGCAGGTTGACTGTCTGAGTATTTATTAATGCCAATATTTCTTGGAGCATTACTTCTCAGTCAATTCACCACTTCTCTTATTGCTAATATTTCAGTCTGAAAAACACTACAGTGATCAGGTAATCTTTTCGCTATTCGAAGTTCCAGATCTTTAGAATATACTCCGAAACCCACTTGGCCATCCAATTTGGAGCCATCAGTGTAGAAATCTATATACCTTTTATTCCCCGGGGTCCGTGTACACCACGCCTCACTGTTGGGAATTAGAGTCTCAAACTTATTGTCGAAAAGTGGTCTCGCCAAAGTGTAATCCACTACGTTAGGCACATCTGGCATTATTTTGAGGACCGAACTGTGACCGTAACTTGCAATAAGACCTAAACCGCTCGTCTGACAGCTGATATATTTATTCCAGTGACATTTCATTTTATTGTTTACAAGCTTAAAAATGCGATTTAATATAGAAAAAAAGTTATTCGAGGTGGAATCAAGCGTTATAGTGTAATTATTTTATATTTGACTGGAAAACCACAAATGTATAACGCTGGAGTCCTCTAGTATTTAAATGTGAATTATTTTTTTGTTTCTCTTACCATGATGCTGGCAGTGTTGTATCGCGTCCAAAAAGTGGACGAAAAATCAGTAACAACACCAGGAATGATCCAAAAAATGAGGAAATTCACACCACAGTGGTACAAAACTTGCTTGTTATCTGAGCATATAACGAGAACGTTTGGAACACACATTGAAAAATGAGCTTGGACCAAAGCCATTGAAGGTCCTAAAAGTGCAAGAGCTCAACGATGCATAAAAAAAGTTACGACTGGAAAGAGACAAGGAGTTGTTTGGCTTGCATGAAAGTGGTCATTTATCGAATTTGGTTTTTCTTCGAAGAAGCCTTTCGAAATTGAGTAGTTTTTGAACAAAGTGATCGGGTTTATTTGCAACAGAAAATGTATACCTTTGATTGGCCTCTAGAACTCAAGCGCCGCCGATAATAATGGTCGGTGGGTCATCTTATGGCCGATGGTCACTCTCCGCTCATATTCATCGACCGTTGTGTTCAAAGTATTTTAAATGCCGAATATTATCTCGAAAATGTCTTAAATGCATTATTAAAACCTGAGAATGAAAAACATTTCAGCCGCAGACCATGGACATGACTCAGCACCATCATACTCAGCACTCGTCTACCATGAATAGTTTAAAAGAAAGGTTCTTCGCTTCATTTATACCGCACAATGGCCACCAAAATATCCGGATCGCCGTTGGACTCTTGCGCCTGGGACATTTTGGGGAGCATGGTTGGCATAAAAAAAACAAAATGTCGATCATCTCAAAGCCATATTCGTGCAATGTGTGTTGGCCGTTTGGAGGCCATAACTCTAAAATTTGATATTACCCAGCAAAAAAAATCTGCTGAATTTTCAGCAGCTTTGTAAGGGAAGTCAAAGTCAGCGCTTACCTCTGCGAGGAATTTACTACTGAAATAAAATTTTACAAACATTTCTATAGAAATAAAATTTTGACAAAATTTGCTATAGAAATAAAATTTTTACAAATTTTTCTATAGAAATAAAATTTTCACAAAATTTTCCATAGAAATAAAATTTTGACACAATTTTCTATAGAAATAACATTTTGACAAAATTTTCTATAGAAATAAAATTTTGAGAAAATTTTCTACAGAAATAAAATTTTGAGAAAATTTGCTATAGAAATAAAATTTTGACAATTTTTTCTATAGAAATAAAATTTTGACAAATTTTTCTATAGAAATAAAATTTTCACAAAATTTTTTATAGAAATAAAATTTTGACAAAATTTTCTATGGAAATAAAATTTTGAGAAAATTTTCTATAGAAATAAAATTACAATTTTGGGATTATTTGTTTGGCTTGAGGTCATGGACTAATGAAAAATGCTGGTGTTAATGTTTTTCATTACTTTTTATTGAAATATTGCTATTCTCGGATATTTCGATACACCATCGGTGATCATCTTCAGCGAGATATTATCTATAAATTGTAATAATTTAAATATTTAACAATATTAACTTCAACAACGTTTTGAAACAAAAAATAACATTAATTATATTTACATTTTACAAAGTAATAGACTTTCTCCTTACAATGCTCATGTCTAACTGATTTTTTATCTTAATTATGTTTGCGATTTTGTATTAGATTTCTGTAAATCTGTGCACAGTGGTCTGTGTCGGCTTTGAAGTTCATGCGTTCCTCAGGGGGAGTATTTATTATATGTAGCATCTCCAATGTATATCTTCTCCTAGTATTCTCTTCCATCGTCAGTATTTCAACATTTTTGAAGTTTGGTATGTGTCCTGTGGTTTTGCAATGTGCTGCAAGGGCCGTTTTTTGTTCTAAGGGCTTGTCTTTCATCTTTTGGTCGGATTTGTGGGCAGAAAGTCTTGTTTTTAATTGGGTTTTAGTGGTGCCAACATAAGCCATCGGACATGGATTGTTTTCGTCCCCATCGCATTTTATTTTATATACTACATTTGATTTGTCTTCCATTTTTATCTTAGTCTTAGTTTTGCTGAAAAGGTCATATATCGTTTTGTTACATTTTTGGGCCATTTTGTAATTATCCTTGTTGTATACGTTTGATTTTTCAAATCTTTCGGAGAAGCCTGGGACATATGTCATCTTTTTGAAAACCATAGATGTGGCTTCCTGTTTGTCATCATTTGTATCTTTTTTATTTTTCACGTACTTTAGAAAATCGCTAGAAGATTTTGAGAAAATTTTCTATAGAAATAAAATTTTGAAAAAATTTTCTACAAAAATAACATTTTGACAAAACTTTCTATTGGAATACAAGTTTGAAAAAAAATTCTACAGTAATAAAATTTTGAGAAAATTTTCTGTAAAATTGGACAAAATTTTCTATAAAAATAAAATTTTGAGAAAATTTTCTGTAGAAATACAATTTTGAGAAAATTTTCTATAAAAATAAAATTTTGACAAAATTTTTTATAGAAATAAAATTTTGATAGGTCAAAAACCTTTGTTGTTAGCTCCTAATCCTTTTATATTTATTTTCATAATTTGTTATGATTGTAAATCTTGTACACAGAAAAAAATTTCACGAAATTTTTTCCAATTAAAATCTTAATTGAGTTTTAAAAAATATTCAATTAAAAATTTAATTGATTCAACAAATTTTTTAATTGAAATAAAAATCAATCACACAAATTAATAGTATCAATTAAATATTTAATTGGATCAATTAATTTTTTAATTGACTGTCAATTAATTTTTTAATTGATACTATTAATTCTGTGATTGAAGACATTTCAATTAAAAAATTAATTGGATCAATTAATTTCGTGATTGAATCAGAAAAAAATTTTTTTGTGTGTAATAAAGAAATAATAATAATATTTTTGACAAAATTTTTTTGGTTGGTTTTGTGGTAAAATTTTTCTCAAATTTTGGTAGATTATTTTTAGCTAAAGTGGCAAGTGATGGATCTGTATCGTAGTTATACTTTTATACAGCCTAGATATGAATTTTCTGCAGCTTTGTAAGGGAAGTCAAAGTCAGGGCTTACCTCTGCGAGGAATTCACTACAGAAATAAAATTTTGAGAAAATTTTGTATAGAAATAAAATGTTGACAAAATTTGTTATAGAAATTGTCTATAGAAATAAAATTTTGACAAGATTTTCTATAGAAAAAAAATTTTGACAAAATTTTCTATAGAAATAAAATTTTGACAAAATTTTCTATAGAAATAAAATTTCGAAAAAAATTTTCTACAAAAATAAAATTTTGACAAAATTTTCTATAGAAATAAAATTTTGAAAAAAATTTCTACAAAAATAAAATTTTGACACAATTTTCTATACTAATAAACGTTTGAAAAAAATTTCTACAGAAATAAAATTTTGAGAAAATTTTCTGTGAAATTGGACAAAATTTTCTATAGAAATAAAATTTTCCATAGAAATAAAATTTTGACAAAATTTTCTACAGAAATAAAATTTTGACAAAATTTTCTATAGAAATAAAATTTTGACAAAATTTTCTATAGAAATAAAATTTTGACAAAATTTTCTATAGAAATAAAATTTTGACAAAATTTTCTATAGAAATAAAATTTTGACAAAATTTTCTATAGAAATAAAATTTTGAAAAAATTTTCTATAGAAATAAAATTTTGACAAAATTTTCTATAGAAATAAAATTTTGACAAAATTTTCTATCGAAATAAAATTTTGACAAAATTTTCTATAGAAATAAAATTTTGACAAAATTTTCTATAGAAATAAAATTTTGACAAAATTGTCTATAGAAATAAAATTTTGACAAAATTTTCTAATGAAGTGAAATTTTGAGAAAATTTTGCATAGAAATAAATTTTCACAAAATTTTTTAAAGAAATAAAATTTTGACAAAATTTTCTATGGAAATAAAATTTTGAGAAAATTTTCTATAGAAATAAAAGTGTGAAAAAAATTTCTATAGGAATAAAAGTGTGAAAAAAATTTCTACAGAAATAAAATTTGAGAAAAATTTCTGTAAAATTGGACAACATTTTCTATAAAAATAAAATTTTGAGAAACTTTTCTGTAGAAATACAATTTTGAGAAAATTTTCGACAGAAATAAAATTTTGACAAAAATTTCTATAGAAATAAAATGTTGATAGGTCAAACACCTTTGTTGTTAGCCCCTAATCCTTTTATATTTATTTCCATAATTTGTTATGATTGTAAATCTTGTAATAAATAATAATAATAATAATATTTTTGACAAAATTTTTCATAGAAGTAAAAAATTTTTTGGTAATAAAATTGTTCTCAAATTTTGGTAGATATAAAGATAGACAACATGCTCAAAAAAAGCCTCATCTTCGGCTTGGAATTAATACCAAAATCTTTAAGCAAAATCTTTGGTTCATAGTACACGTTTTGTTTAGTGTATACCACAAAGTGGTGTGCAATAAACAAATAGACTAAGTTAAATTATTATCAATTATTTCAATTGATCCATGAGTAATCTCCGCAATATATTTGTAACGTGATATTTTTTATATAAAGATTTTTTCTCCACCCTCCATTAACCTATAAAAAAAGACTGAAACAATTTTGTTTCGGTGTAATTACGTTATAATTGGACTTTGGGCTTTAAAATTACAAAATTTGGATTTTTGTATTGTCTCAAATAAAAAAGGCAAATAAACCTACTTGGCTTCCAAAACAATATAGGCACACTGCCAGAAAATCGCCCAAATCAAATCAATGATAAGTAGTCAACATACACACATTTGAAACCCCCACAAAATACAAATCAAATGAAAATGTTGACCAATCACATTCCATTACTTGAGTGTAACGGCAAACAACAAAATATGTTAATTATTGGCCAGATAAGGGTTTTTTGAACCCTACACTGTAGTGAATGACATACATTACATGGGTTAAGTGACTGAGCTACTTCCGACATTTAGAACGTGATTACAAAATTCCCCCCAAAAAAATATTCCAATACCAATGTCACGTGCCAAAATAAAAGTTGGAAATTCTATTCTAAAATTTTCCAGGGTGTTGTAGAGAGGGTAACCATAACATAATAAAACAAAATCTCTTTAAATGTGTGGGTCAATAAAATGCAGTCAAAGTTGAATGCCACTTGCGATTCTACAAACAAAGAAATTTCTTTAAAGTCTAATTGTTGTTGATGGACAGACGAGTGGCTGGCTAGAGACGTCGGCTACTGTAATATAAACCATAGAAGCTTACAAATAGTTGGTCGTGAGATCCGCTATCCATTTGGCTTTATGGGTTTAGTAATTAAACGTTTTTTTTTTTTTTTTCTTAATACATTTGAAGCAATGAGTTCTTCAACCCAATGATGTGTGATAAACTTACACTTAAATACGTTGGGAATATCAAATAACGCCCAGAACAATTGGACAAAAAAAATGACGGCCACAGTGTTGTGAAAACAATTAGAATGGCAACAAAATGGTAATTTTGAATGAAATATATTTAACTTGAAAAGTTATGTTAACATTTGCTTAAATTTTAGACAAACGAAATTCGCCTTTGATACAAAGTGCTTTCTTTAAGACCGAATAAACCTGAATTTACGACTAGCTTTACAATGCTTATCACTAATCTTTTTATTTGCTTTGAAAATAAATTTTTTAAAGTAAAAAAAAGAATGTTCCTCAGAAAATTCGTTCCTCTGTCAGTGTAATGAACATAGCTAATTTAGCATTTCCAGAACTTTAGCTGAGCTCTGTTAAGGTGTAAATAAAGTTAAATTTAAAAGATGTGGATTTTAAAATACAAAAGTGACTACAGTGCTGGTTAGATTAGGTGGCAGCCCGATCTATCAGGCTCACTTAGACTATTTAGTCTATTGTGATACCACAGTGGTGAACTTCTCTCTTATCACTGAGAGCTGCCCGATTCCATGTTAAGCTCAATGACAAGGGACCTCCCTTTTATAGCCGAGTCCGAACGGCGTGGAACCACTTAGAGAAGCTTTGATATACTCAGAAATGTCACCAGCATTACTGAGGTGGGATAATCCACCGCTGAAAAACTTTTTTGGGGTGTTCGGTCGAAGCAGGAATCGAACCCACGACCTTGTGTATACAAGGCGGACATGCTAACCATTGCACCACGGTGGCTCCCTACTACACTGCAAAAACAATTAAGTTCGAATTTTTCATAGCCGAGACACGAACCTCGAATTTAACTCTCGAATTTATTTTCACACCCCTAAACTTTAGAGGGAACCGTACAAGGAAAAAATACTTTCCTTACAAACGAAATTTTAGACAAACAAATATCGTTTCCCATTTGCTTTTCGCTGTAAGGGAGTTTCTTTGGAGTTATTCTTTTCGGCTAGTTGCAACTTCTCCCACATCTTTCTTACTTTCACGAGGTTTATTTAGTTGTTAGCACCTTTTTTGTAAAACAAACAATGTAGGATAAATTATTTAATTATATATTTTGTTCACATTTTACTTTTCGCCGGAACGGAAAATCGAACTGCGGGCCATATATTTTGTAAACCGATACACTATCCACTGTACTACGTAGCTGTTATTGTCATCAACAATATCACTTATCACTATAGCCATCACACAAGCAACACAAACAGTCAAGCAGTTATATTTATAGAGCATAGTTTTGGGCGCCCACGAGCCTATGTAGAGAAACTTTAGTTAACAGAAACATACCCTTTAAAAATACAACTTTTGGAAATGGAAATAATGTAATTTTTCATATATTCCAAAACTGTTCGAAAAATTTCGAAAATGTGTCCGGCATTACATACTACTATATTAAATTTTTACTTCAAAACTTCAAAATGTATCTTATTAAAGTCTTAATGTCAGAAAAGAACAGTGCTAAATTTAAACGAAATGGATTGTGAATTTGGAACAACTGCAAAAATAAAAAAAAAATTGATAAAAATTTGAAATTTTTGAAAAAAATCAAAAAAGAGCAACGGTTTCAATACACGTTTTCCAGACTTGTTTTCTTTACGTGTTGTTAACAGAGATGAAAAAATAAAGATAACCCAGCAAAAAAAGCGTCGCCAAAAAAGTACTGAAAGTGTTCTTTTTGGATCCGGAAGTGGTGCAAAATTGACGCAGAAGCGATGAATTTAACATGGGCTTGTCATAGGACGGAAGTCCTCCATTTCAACAGCCATTGCACTGAATTTGCATCACTTCTTAAGGTGTGATCCAAATTCAATGTTTTGGATGTAAATTAAAAACTCTGTGATATTTTGTCAAATAAATAATTTTTATTATTTTTATAATTTTTAATGGATTCTAACGCTTGTCGGAAACGTTGACCTCAAATATTTTCAAAAATTCACAATATTTTCAAATTGGATTTAGCATTTTTTTCGACAAAATTTAAATGATTTGTACCATTTTATGAATTCTTACTCTGTTTTTAACCTATTTGAAACAAAAAAAAGTTAAAATTACCCATTAAAAGTATGAAAAACCCATGTTATAAAAAATTGAATTAAAAGAACTTCCTGGGTAGTTAAAATAAAGAACATCATTGGGAGTACATCTTCTGGAAGTGCTTTTAAAGTTGTGCCTTTTGAAGAACTTCCAAATTTTTTTGCTGGGAACTTTAAAAACTGTGGATTTTGCCCAGTGACTACTGTGCAAGAATTATAGAGGGAACAGTACATGGAAAAAAATATTTTCCTCCCCAACGATTTTTTAAACCTATCAACATCGTTTTTTCGCGTTAAAAAAGTTTGTGTGGAAAAATATTATTTTTGAGATAATGATTGACATCTTTCATAATTATTTCTAAATTTTTTCCCAATTGAGAATCGAACCACACGAAACATGTGTTGGTCAATCGGAGTCAAGGGTAAATTTTCGCTCGGGCCTTAAAACCAAATTCTGTATACAATTATTGCTATAGCCAACACAAGTAATGCATACAGCCAAGCAAATCTATTTATAGACAAGTGCGTGAAACACACATCAAGGTGCACAATAATTGCGGATTAAGGTTTTCGTACTTAATAGAAGTACAACGCTTGATATAAACGAAATCGAATGAATGGTTTTAGAATAATGTTTTTATTTATTTTTTTAATAAACAAATTTTATTGATAATTCAAGTTTGTACTTCTCGTAGAGATACAAAAAATTGTAACAAAAAACAACGTTTTTAAACTCCCATAAACAAAATTTTAGGGCTAGATGAGCTGAGTCTAGTTCCAATATAATTTTAACACGTTATTTACCAAAATTCGTGATATTTTCTGTGAATGACTTTAATGTTAAATATAAAGTTAGTTTCCGACATTTCTCCAAGTATTTGCAATATATTTTAATGAAGGTATAGGTATAGGTTGTAGAATTTGCGATTTTCACAAATACTTTTCTGATGAATACTTTTGTGATTATGGAAGCTACGCTGAAGCCCTTTCCAAGGAACCTAGTCTCTATACCGTCTTAGTTTTTGGATAATAAGCCATATACTAAAAATCCAAATTCGAATTTGTAAAATATTTATGGTGCTGGTTCGTGTCTCGGCTAAGTTTTTACTGCAAACTTCAAATTCTTATTTATCTTCACACACATCTTTACTTAAAAGCTGTATATTCTGCGATTCAATTCTCAGTTTGGACGAAAGGAAGAATTTGGAAAATTTATAAAATCGAATAATTTCTTCTACATTATAGGAAAAAGTAGTGAGAAGTAAATAGACCAAGTTGAAGTGAGAAATATATGAGAAAAGATACGATTAGCAAGAAAATGCAAAAAAACAAATTTGAGTTAGCCTCTATTATATTATTTTTACATACTCAAAAATAGTCAACGTTTATCGCAAAAACTCTACACTTTTCTTCCAAACAAACTTCATTACAACGAAAACCAAATGGTAAACGATATGTGTTAGTCTAACATAAAATTTCATTTGGGAGGAAAGAATTATTGGAATTAATGTACAGGGTAATTAGTATTTTTATTCTCGCGATCAGAAAAAAATGGAAACAATAAAAGTGAAATTTTTATGTGGTCGAAATACTGTGCCACTTGAACATAATGTCGCACAAAAAAAAAACCGTTATGGATTACAACAGTTATTTTTTTTTGTCGTTGACTCATTTACGCATTCATTCATTAACCCTCTGAATGTGGATTCCATATCAAAAAGATATAAAAATGCCGGTACGTATTTGTATATATTTCATATAACGTTACCATGTACACACAAAGAAAATATGAAATGTTTGAGAAACGGATATTGCAAACATTCTTCGATTACATTTTTGTGCATTGCATTTATGACCAAAAAAATTATTTGTTGCAAAATTTTTATTTTTGTCCTATATAATATACAAAGTAATAATTAAGAAATAATTGATCCAATTAATTTTTTAATTGAAATGTCTTCAATCACGAAAATGATAGTATCAATCACAGTTTTGATTGGGCATAGAAAAAATTCTTGATTAAAAAATTAATTGATTTTTTCAGCAAATTTCAATTAATTTTTTAATTGATTCAATTAAAAATTTAATTGATGTTGATTGCAAAACTCAATTAATTTATTAATTAAAAAAGGTAACTATTTTTAATTACTTTCTGAATTGGCTTAGATTTTTTATTTGGATTAACAAATGATTGTTTGAAATACATTTTTAATTAAAAATTAAAAAAAAATCAGCACTTTTTTAACTGAATTAGTCTTCCGAATTTGATTAAAAAGTTAATTGTATCAATTAATTTTTTAATTAAAAATTTTAAAATTTTCAATCATTGACTTAATTAACTTAATGTTTCTATCATGATTAAAAAGTTAATTGTATCAATTAATTTATTAATTGAAAAAAATTTCAACTTCAATTATCTTTTTAATTGGAAATATTTTGTTGATATTTTTTTCTGTGTGCCTTCGAAACTAAAGGGAAAAAATTCATAAATTTAGTTTAGCCATTTTATTTCCATTTTATTTAAATTTCTGTATAAAATTTACTTTTTTAGTAAAAAAAAAACCTAAACAGAAATCAGTTAAAAGTAGTTCATTAACTATAATAAGGTATGGAGAAAGGAGTGAATGCTAAATAAACCATGTGAAAGTGAGAACGAAACAGGAACTATGCAACTAGTCAGAAAATTAAATATATTTTCGGATTTTTTTAAATATTTATCGTGTAAAAGATGTTCACGTCCACAATATAATACACTATTCTTCCCACAAAAAGAAAAAAAACTTTTTTGTCACAAAAAGACTATTCCAAATGTTCGTCTAAAACTTTGTTTTGGATCAGTGAATAATTTTTTTTTTTTGTGTAGAAATGGCGTTTAAGCCAACCAGTATTATACATTCATTTTATCGCTAGGTATTGTCGCCATGCGAGTGGAGAATTATTATTTCTATTTCTCATTTCTTCCCAAATGTGGGTGTGTGTTTTGCCAAAAATATGTGATTTGAATTTGTAAACAAACGCTAAATTAAAAGCCATCCAAAATAAATCAACCAAGGAAAACACAACATTGAATATTTTGTTATGCAGTTAAACTTTTGTCTTTCCAAAAATGTCAAACTAATTTCTAATGGTTAAATAACAGCAATGATCTATCTACATTGGTATATTTTTGCATACTGGATATATTGACCAGATTTTAAATTCGCTACAAGGTGCCAAAAAGAAATCAAAATCAATTTGTAGATTCAAGTAGGCGCGTAATGCTCCTCTAATTCCCAAATTTCAATCACTAAATTTTGGATGTGTGAAATGCAATCGCATTTCAAATGAAATAAATGGAAAGAGTAGGTTTCCTTATTGGAAATTGATTGATTGCTATAACACCATATGGAAATATACTTTTTTTTGGCAAAAAATGCTAGGGTTGGATTAAACAAAATTTTGGTCGATTGAGGAAAATATGATATAATCACGTTTGCTAATCGTTCCAAAAATAATCTACCAATAAAAAATTTTACCAAAAAAACTACCAAACAAAAAAAACATTTTGCAAAATTTTATATCTAGCGAAAATTTAGTCTACATAAAATTTAGTCTACATAAAATCTTGTCAAAATATTATTTCTATAGAAAATGTTGTCAATATTTTATTCCTATGGAAGATTTTGTCGAACTTTTATTTCTATAGAAAATTTTGTCAAAATTTTATTTCTATAGCAAATTTTGTCAAAATTTTATTTCTATAGAAAATTTTGTCAAAATTTTATTTCTATAGAAAATTTTGTCCAAATTTTATTTCTATAGAAAATTTTGTCAAAATTTTATTTCTATGGAAAATGTTTTCAAAACTTTATTTCTATAGAAAATTTTGCAAATATTTTATTCCTATAGAAAATTTTGACAAAATTTTATTTCTATAGCAAATTTTGACAAAATTTTATTTGTATAGCAAATTTTGTCCAAATTGTATTTTTATAGAAAATTTTGTCAAAATTTTATTTCTATAGAAAATGTTGGCAACATTTTATTTCTATAGAAAATTTTATCAAAATTTTGTTTTATCGAAATTTTTTAATTTTATTTGTATACCAAATTTTGTCCAAATTTTATTTTTATAGAAAATTTTGTCAAAATTTTATTTCTATAGAAAATGTTGGCAAAATTTTATTTCTATAGAAAATATTGTCAAAATTTTATTCCTAGAGAAATTTTTTACAAAATTTTATTTTTATAGAAAATTTAGACAAAATTTTTTTTCTATAGGAAATTTTGTAAAAATTTTATTTCTATAGAAAATTTTGTCAAAATTTTTATTTCTATAGAAAATTTTGCCAAAATTTTATTTCTATAGAACATTTTGTCAAAATTTTATTTCTATGAAAAATTTTGTCAAAATTTTATTTTGAACATATTGTCAAAATATTATTTCTATAGAAAACTTTGCCAAAATTTTATTTCTTTAGAAAATTTTGTCAAAATTTTATTTGTATACAAAATTTTGTCAAAATTTTATTTCTATAGAAAATGTTGGCAAAATTTTATTTCTATAGAAAATTTTGTCAAAATTTTATTTCTATAGAAAATTTTGTCAAAATTTTATTTCTATAGAAAATTTTGTCAAAATTTTATTTCTATAAAAAATTTTGTCAAAATTTTATTTCTATAGAAAATTTTGTCAAAATTTTATTTCTATAGAAAATTTTGTCAAAATTTTATTTCTATAGAAAATTTTGTCAAAATTTTATTTCTATAGAAAATTTTGTCAAAATTTTATTTCTATACAAAATTTTGTCAAAATTTTATTTGTATAGAAAATGTCAAAATGTTATTTCTACAGAAAATTTTGTCAAAATTTTATTTCTATAGAAAGTTTTGCCAAAATCTTATTTCTATAGAAAATGTTGACAAAATTTTATTTCAATAGAAAATTTTGTCAAAATTTTATTCCTATAGAAAATTTTGACAAAATATTATTTCTATAGAAAATGTTGTCAAAATTTTATTTCTAGAGCACATTTTGTCAAAATTTTATTTGTATAGAAAATGTCAAAATGTTATTTCTACAGAAAATTTTGCCAAAATTTTATTTCTATAGAAAATGTTGTCAAAATGTTATTCCTATAGAAAATTTTGTCAAAATATTATTTCTATAGAAAATGTTGTCAAAATTTTATTTCTATAGAAAATTTTGCCAAAATTTTATTTTTATAGAAAATTTTGTCAAAATTTTATTTTTGTAGAGAATTTTGTCAAATTTTATTTCTATAGAAAGTTTTGCCAAAATCTTATTTCTATAGAAAATGTTGTCAAAATTTTATTTCTATATAAATTTTTGTCAAAATTTTATTTCTATAGAAAATTTTGTCAAAATTTTATTTCTATGAAAAATTTTGTCAAAATTTTATTTTGAACATATTGTCAAAATATTATTTCTATAGAAAACTTTGCTAAAATTTTATTTCTTTAGAAAATTTTGTCAAAATTTTATTTCTATAGAAAATTTTATCAAAATTTTATTTCTATAGAAAATTTTGTCAAAATTGTATTTTTATAGAAAATTTTGTCAAAATTTTATTTCTATGGAAAATTTAGTCAAAATTTTATTTCTATAGAAAATTTTGTCAAAATTTTATTTCTATAGAAAACTTTGTCAAAATTTTATTTCTATAGAAAATTTTGTCAAACTTTTATTTCTATAGAAAATTTTATCAATATTTTATTTCTATAGAAAATTATGTCAAAATTTTTTTTTTCTATAGAAAATTTTGTCAAAATTTTATTTCTATAGAAAATTTTGACAAAATATTATTTCTATAGAAAATGTTGTCAAAATTTTATTTCTAGAGCACATTTTGTCAAAATTTTATTTGTATAGAAAATGTCAAAATGTTATTTCTACAGAAAATTTTGCCAAAATTTTATTTCTATAGAAAATGTTGTCAAAATTTTATTCCTATTTTGTCAAATATTATTTCTATAGAAAATGTTGTCAATATTCTATTCCTATAGAAAATTTTGACAAAATTTTATTTCTATAGAAAATTTTGTCAAAATTTTATTTCTATAGAAAATTTTGTCAAAATTTTATTTCTATAGAAAATTTTGTCAAAATATTATTTCTATAGAAAATGTTGTCAATATTTTATTCCTATAGATAATTTTGACAAAATTTTATTTCTATGGAAATTTTGTCAAAATTTTATTTCTATAGAAAATTTTGTCAAAATTTTATTTCTATAGAAAATTTTGTCAAAATTTTATTTCTATGGAAAATTTTGTCAAAATTTTATTTCTATAGAAAATTTTGTCAAAATTTTATTTCTATAGAAAATTTTGTCAAAATATTATTTCTATAGAAAATGTTGTCAATATTTTATTCCTATAGATAATTTTGACAAAATTTTATTTCTATAGAAAATTTTGTCAAAATTTTATTTCTATAGAGAATTTTGTCAAAATTTTATTTCTATAGAAAATTTTGTCAAAATTTTATTTCCATAGAAAATTTTGTCAAAATTTTATTTCTATAGAAAATTTTGTCAAAATTTTATTTCTATTGAAAATTTTGTCAAAATTTTATTTCTAAAATAACAATCGGCATTGTGGCGATATATCGCCACAATGCCGATTCAAATAGCGAAAAACTCATGCACGAAATGCTGGACTCCGGCTGTCTGCTGAACGTCGGCTGTCAAAACACAAAGAAAACTTCATTAAAATTGAGTTAAGTTTTCTATAGACATAAAATGTTGACAAAATTTTCTATAGAAATAAAAATTTGATAGGTGAAAACCCTTAGCACCTAATTATTGTTTTAATAATTTGTTATGATTGTAAATCTTGTAATAAAAAAATAATAAAATTTTACCAAAATTCCATAGAAGTAAAAATTTTTGTTTAGTAGTTTTGTGTAGATTATTTTTGACACGAGTGGCAACTGTGTTAACTTGACGAAGAAGAAAATCTACTTTCTTATGATTACGACCGGTTTCTCTGCGGCCAAGTCTACCCATTTTCTTGATTTGCACGTCACGGGAAAACTTATTTTTCACTCTGATTTAAAAGGTTTCCAAATGGTGCGGCGGGTATATTGAGAAGACTACAAGGTAGTTCTTATCAACTGTGACCACTGATCATGAGATAAAATTAAATTTTAGAAGAAAATTTTAATTTCAGTAACGTTTGAGTTAATAAAACAATTATTGTTTATTTTCTCAAAAAGTCTGATATATCTTCCAACAGTGTTCAATAAAGTTTAATATGACTTTTATAATTGTTTTCTGTAGCTTTTGATGTGAATTTTTGTTTGTTATTCTTTTTATCTTTATCCATCTCATTATCAAAATCATCGTCTGTGTTTTCATTTTAAAACTGTATGTTTGAGTGGCAGGCAACGAGTCGTATTAATTTGTTTGTGATTTTCTTCATTTCAAAGCACAAAACAAAACGAAAATAAAGCAAAGAGTAGTAGTTTGTAATTAATTTTAATTTGTTAAGCGAAATTAGGTTTATTTTGTTTTGTTTTTATGTTTCTCCCCTTGGCGATGCGAGTGTGCCAGCGAGATGGATTAATCTCAAGGTTACAGAGAAAAAAATTAAATCCGTTCGGGGTTTTTTCACTTTCAACAAAATTGTGTACTCACATATCGTGTCTTTGGATTTGTTTCGTTTTAATATTAAAAAAAATGTTATTCATTGATTGTGTTTTTTTATTTACAACATTAAAGATGAATGGTGTTGAAAAAAAATGCCTTCAAGCATTTAATTTATGATTTTAGTTAATCAAGTGTCTAAGTGAAAGACATCCAATTAACCCTAGCCACGCTGGCAATGTAAAGCAAATTGATAATAAAAATTAAGTAGAGTACTATTATAAACACTGCTCTATCAAATCAATTTAGATTTAGTACAACTATTTGTTACAATTTCTATAATCGAAAAAGTCGACTTGTATCAAAAAAAGTTTTTTTTAACTACACTCCACAAAAACTTTACTTGAGTCCGACGATTTTGACCATCCCTTACACCCACAAAACAAAGTATGTAGGTTAAGGTTAAAGTGGCAGCCCGATTAAGATTCAGGCTCACTTAGACTATTCAGTCCATTGTGATAAACAAAGTATGTATCTCTGTAACATATTCTGCTTCAAGCATATATATTTCCAGAATTTGTTCAAACAAAAAATTTTTGTATTGTGCAAACATATTCTGATCACGGTTTGGTACACGGATGAAAAAGACTGTTTTTCATATGTTTGGCTATAAACATTATATGTTTGGAACACAAATTTTTAAACACAATATTTTTGAGTGCAAGCATATAATGTTCATAAACTAGCATAACATATTTGGGACATATATGTTAATATGTTAGAACATATTATGTTTGGGACATAAAATGTTTGTAAATATAATATGCTTGGATGCAAACATATATTAATTTAGAAATAGCCTATAAACACATATGTGTTTAGTAGCTTGGAGCGCTATTTAACAGGCAGCGATATTGAATTAAGTTGGTGGTTGTTGCTTGTTATTACAAAATTAACATTTTATTTTTCCTTGGGCAATTGATCAGCTACTTCTTTGATCCTTACAAACTGTGTGGTCCGCTGTTCGAATCCCCGTCCGGCAAAAGGTAAAATTAAAATAAAAAAAAATCATAAAATTGAATAATTTCTTCTACAATGTTTGTATTACAGAAAAAGGTGCTAAGAACTAAAAAATCTCGTGGAAGTGAGAAAGATGTCGGGGAATATACAATTGGGCAGAAACAAAATTTTGAGCATTCAGGTCGAAAACCTATGTTGTTAGCACCTATATTACCTGTTTATTTTCATAATTCATTATGATTTTAAATATATAAATAAATAAATAAAATTTTGAGCACAATATTGTTTGGGAGAATTTTTTTAAGCATATAATATTTTTGGGTGCAAAATGCTTCCAAACATATTATATGGTCACATAATAACATATTGTTTTTTGGAAGACAACATTATTGAATTTGGATGCAAAAATACAACATGTTTCGAACTTAGACTACCCAAACATATATTGTTTAGACCAATATGCTTTCAAACATATTATTTATTGGTAGAGATCAAACATATAAATGTTTGGGCAATACCCAAAAATGTATATGCTTGAAGCAAAATATGTTTGGGAGTATATGTTACAGAAGCGTTTTTTTGTGAGGGTGTAGATTGGTAGAATTCATGATGTTTTGGTACATTTTGCAAAACATTCATCTTCAACTAAGAAGTACTTCAATTTCTATAAAAATAAATAAATTTTGACAATATTTTCTATAGAAATAAAAACTTTGACAAAATTTTCTATAAAAATAAAATTTTGACGAAATTTTCTATAGAAATAAAAATTTTGACAAAATTTTCTAAAGAAATAGCATTTTGACAAAATTTTCTATAGAAATAAAATTTCGATAAATTTTTTCTATAGAAATAAAATTTTGATAAAATTTTCTAAAGAAATAGCATTTTGACAAAATTTTCTATAGAAATAAAAATTTTGACAAAATTTTCTATAGAAATAAAATTTTGACAAAATTTTCTATAGAAATAAAAATTTTGACAAAATTTTCTATAGAAATAAAAATTTTGACAAAATTTTCTATAGAAATAAAATTTTGACAAAATTTTCTATAGAAATAAAATTTTGACAAAATTTTCTAGAAATAAAATTTTGACAAAATTTTCTATAGAAATAAAATTTTGACAAAGTTTTCTATAGAAATAAAATTTTGACAAAATTTTGTATAGAAATTAAATTTTGACAAAATTTTCTATAGAAATAAAATTTTGACAAAATTTTCTATAGAAATAAAATTTTGACAAAATTTTCTATAGAAATAAAATTTTGACAAAATTTTCTATAGAAATAAAATTTTGACAAAATTTTCTATAGAAATAAAATTTTAATAAAATTTTTTATAGAAATAAAATTTTGACAAAATTTTCTATAGAAATAAAATTTTGACAAAATTTTCTATAGAAATAAAATTTTGACAAAATTTTTTATAGAAATAAAATTTTTTATAGAAATAAAAATTTTTATAAAAATAAAATGTTCACAAAATTTTCTATAGTGCCAAAATTGTCAATATTATGCTGTCATTAAATATTTACATAAAAATGGTTTATTGGGACTAGAGGTGTGCACGTGACACGAAATTGTCGTGACTCACGAAAATTTTCGTGTTTCGTGATTCGTGCGTGAGTCGTGAGTCACGCTCATGACAACAGCGTGAGTGTGCGTCAGCGTGATTAACAAACCAAAATGTCGTGCGTGAGCGTGAGTCACGAAAATAATATCTTCGTGAGTGTGCGTGAGTAACGAATTACACTCACGAAAATATTCCTGCTCACCAACATAAAACGCTTAAGAGTTACATTCAATTACAATTTTAGTGACAACTAGGATGTTAAGAGTTTAATAACACTCTCGATTTTAATAATGCTCACACGGATGAAAAATACTGTTTTTCATATGTTTGGCTATAAACATTATATGTTTGGAACACAAATTTTTAAACACAATATTTTTGAGTGCAAGCATATAATGTTCATAAACTAGCATAACATATTTGGGACATATATGTTAATATGTTAGAACATATTATGTTTGGGACATAAAATGTTTGTAAATATAATATGCTTGGATGCAAACATATATTAATTTAGAAATAGCCTATAAACATATATGTGTTTAGTAGCTTGGAGCGCTATTTAACAGGGAGCGATATTGAATTAAGTTGGTGGTGGTTGCTTGTTATTACAAAATTAACATTTTATTTTCCCTTGGGCAATTGATCAGCTACTTCTTTGATCCTTACAAACTGTGTGGTCCGCTGTTCGAATCCCCGTCCGGCAAAAGGTAAAATTAAAATAAAAAAAATCATAAAATGGAATAATTTCTTCTACAATGTTTGTATTACAGAAAAATGTGCTAAGAACTAAAAAATCTCGTGGAAGTGAGAAAGATGTCGGGGAATATACAATTGGGCAGAAACAAAATTTTGAGCATTCAGGTCGAAAACCTATGTTGTTAGCACCTATATTACCTGTTTATTTTCATAATTCATTATGATTGTAAATATATAAATAAATAAATAAAATTTTGAGCACAATATTGCTTGGGAGAATTTTTTTTAAGCATATAATATTTTTGGTTGCAAAATGCTTCCAAACTATTATATGTTCACATAATAACATATTGTTTTTTGGAAGACAACATTATTGAATTTGGATGCAAAAATACAAAATGTTTGGAACTTAGACTACCCAAACATATATTGTTTAGACCAATATGCTTTCAAATATATTATATATTGAAAGAGATCAAACATATAAATGTTTGGGCAATACCCAAAAATGTATATGCTTGAAGCAAAATATGTTTGGGAGTATATGTTACAGAAGCGATTTTTTGTGACGGTGCATGTTTTCAGACACTTCGATAAGGTAAATTATTCATGAGTCACGATATTTTTCGTGAGTCACGATATTTTTCATGAGTCACGACGTTTTCGTGCGTGAGTGTGCATGAGTGTGCGTGAGTACAAATTTTCTTTTCGTGAGTGTGCGTGAGTATGATTTTTCAGTCGTGAGTGTGCGTGAGCGTGTGTAAACTATTACTCACACATCTAATTGGGACTAGAAATTGTTAATGATATGGTGAATGTGTTAGGTGAAAGTGCTTCTTTATATGCAACAGTAAAAAATTGGGTTGCTGAATTTAAACGTGATCGTACAAGCATTGAAGATGAACCACGTAGTGGACGTCCAAAAACAGCAAAAACAACAGAAATTGTAGCCAAAGTGCATGATTTGGTATTGAATGATCGACGAATAATAGTGCGTGAAATTGCTAATATCATGGGCATCTCAAATGATCGAGTCCATTTAATTTTGTATGAAGAACTACAGATGAAAAAGCTTTCTGCAAGGTGGGTGCCGCATTTGTTAACAATCGATCAAAAACGCATAAGAATGAACATTTCCCAAGCTTGTTTGGATCGTTTTAAGCGAAATAAAATGGATTTTAACAGTCGTTTCATAACTGTTGATGAGACATGGATCCACCACTATACTCCAGAGACAAAAGAGCAATCCAAACAAGGGACTGAAGCTGGAGGAAGTGCCCCAACAAAGGTAAAAACAATTCAATCGGCTGGTAAGGTTATGGCAACGGCTTTTTGGGACTTCAAAGGTATTTTATTGAATGACTATCTGCAAAAGGGTAAAACAATAAAATCGGAGTACTATTGCAACCTTTTAGATCAATTAAATTTATAAATTCGAGAAAAACGTCCTGGCTTACAACACAAAAAAATAATTTTTCATCAAGACAACGCACCAGCGCACAAGAGTGTTTTAACAATGGCTACAATCAACGAATTAAAGTACGAGTTGCTTGAAAAGCGTTGGACTAAGTATATTGAAGTTTCCGGAGATTATATTGAAAAATAAAAATATTTTTGAAAAACTATTCTCTTTCATTGATAGGCTAAGAAATTTGCGAACCGCCCTCGTACTTTCCTAAAAATTGTATTTTCCATCCCTGTTGTATATTAATGTCAAACTTTTTATTTACATTGCGTTAATTAAATTTTAATTTAACCCATATAAATGTGTTATCTACTCGAGGCCTAAACAAACATTCAATCAATCAAATTACGAAATTTCTACAAACATTAAACCAGTAGTATAATATCTCACGTTTTGATTTCAACAAATCCATATTTATTCTATTGAAAATAAATAATAAATAGAGAAGTACATTCATATACATATACGAGTATATATACACTGTTAGAAAAATATGTTTTTCATATGTTCCGATATAAACAAAATGTGTTTCGGGCACAATTTTAAAACACAATATATTTAAGTGCAAACATGTAATGTTCCTAAACTAACACCAAATGTTTGGGACATCTATGTTAATATGTTAGAATATATTATGTTTGGGGCATGAATGTTTCATAAAAATCATATGTGTGAATGCAAACATATATAAATTAACAAAGTTCGACTAAACATACATATGTTGTGATATTTTATTCAAAGCGACAGAGAGAGAGAGAGAGAGTATAGAGGAAGAAATAGAGATGGAAACCGGGAGAGTTGAAGAGAGATATCAACATAACACAGCGAAAGAATAAAAAGAGAACAATTTCTGTGAAAACGCTTGTATCTTGTTGTTTCGGAAAACTGTTTTAAGATAAAGCCAAAAATTTGATATGCTTAAGTCTAAATATTATTTAATTTGAATAAAGAGAATAGACATTCGGAACCAAGAGAATAGACATTCGAAAAACAAACAGTATATGTTTTCGCATTGAGAGCAGCATTTTATGTATGTGTGGACATGTATTTTGTTTATCAGTTTGGCATTATGGGCACAATTTTTTTTCTTGGTTCGTTAAAAGAAAGCAGGGGTCTTCATAAAAATAACGAAAGGGCACTATATTCTTTTTAGAGTTGGGACAGTAAAATGAAATAAGGAGGAAATAGTGAAAAATTACACAGTAAAATGTATAAAAACAAAGTTTAGTTCCTCTTTATTAATAAGTAGTCCACGAGGAGTTGACGGATACCTTCAAATAAAGCGGGCATTAAGTTCGAGTTTTGCAGCTAAAACAATTTAAAAAGTTTATTTTCTTTAAAATGAATTATTAAAGAAAAATAAAAGGCATTTTAGAGCGATGGTGTTAAATGCTAGTAAAAAACTGTTCATGCCTAAATAAATTTATGTTTATATTATAAAATTATTTATGTATGTTTATACTCGACTCCACGTTCTTCTTTGGTTAGAGTTTTTGCATTCCTTCCAAAATTTCAAACTTTTATGCCAAAAACAGTTTTTTGTTACAAAATTGTTATTTTTGCAATAAAAAAATAATATTTTATCCAAAAATCCGTCAATTTCGTTTATATCAAGCACTGTTACTGACTATAAATCTTTAATAAGCCACATTTCGAAGTTTCATTATAAAAATTTAATCTATCTATCAATATATATAAAATTCAATCTATGTTTGTTTATTTGTTTGTTTGTATGTTCCGAGTTGGCTCCGAAACGGCTGAACCGATTTACTTGAAACTTTCAGAGATCGTAGGGGGCGTTCATGTGGTGAAAATATGGTACCTCATTTTTTGACACCTGGTCGCGGAGGGGGACCTCCCCTTCGTCGGACTTTTTGAAAATTGGACCAAAGTTGACCGATTTGCTTGAAATTTTCATTGAAGATTGGGGTTGGCATCTAGACAAAGATCCGCTACTTTTTATTTCGATATTTGGTGGCGGAGGGGACCTCCCCTTTGTTCGACTTTTTTTTAAAGTACAGTGAAAAAACTAAAATTCCTTAAATTATCTGAGATTTACAGAGAACATGTGGTAAGGTTATGGAATTAATATGGGGTACCCGATGATTTCATATGTGGATGGGGAGGGGGACCTCCCCCTTGCCCTACTTTTTGAAACTTGGAACAAAATTATGCGATTTGCTTGAAATTTTCATTGAATGTTGTGGTTGGCATCTAGACAAAAATCCGCTACATTATTTTTCGATATTTGGTCGGGGAGGGGGACCATCCCTTTGCCCGATTTTTTTTTTTTTGAAAGTACAAACAAAACTAAACTCCCCCGACTGAAATTTTACGGAAAAATGGGTTATGAAATTTATATCAGGTTCTTAATTTTTTAATAAAAATAAAAGGGCATAGGGAGACATCCGCTTCTCTTAAGTACATACAGAGAAACAATTAAACTTTTACCGAGTTACTTGAAATTTACAGAGGACTGGGGAGAGGTTACGATATTAATAGTTGATACCTGATTTTGTGATATTTGGACGGAGGAGGGGCCGCCGTTTTAGGCTTATAATTTGCTTGACATTTTCTGGGACGTTTACAAAAGATACGCTACATCACTTTTCGATATTTAGTCGGGGAGGAGGTCCTCCTCTAAAACTGCAAAAAAAACAACACATCTTAAGTTTTCTTGAAATTTACATAGGCAGTGGGGGAAGTTTATGAACGAAGAGGCAACCTTCCTTGCCCCACACTTGAAGGAAAGTTTCAAGAATTTTCAGGGAAGGTTAGGGGTGCTATTCCCCGATATTGTATCGGGGAAAGTGACGTCCCTTTAAAACAATAGAGCAAAATTTAAACATCGCCGATCTAATTGAAATTTACAGGGAACGTGGGAGGAGGTGATTAAATTTATACATGATTTTTAAATTAGTATATGATTTTTCGATATCTGGTTGGGGATTGAAATAAACTTTGTCGACTTACTTCGATAGAATTTATAGGGACCATTGAGTCGTTGCGAAATTAATATAGGGTACGTGATAGTCCGATATCAGGTCGGAGTGGAGCGAAGGTGGGGAGAGGGTTCTCTTTTATTCGTTTTTTTTTTTTTCTTAAATTGAAAGTAGAGGGTTGTCCGTAAATGGGAACTCGGTACATAATTTGATGATTTTTGCACAGGCTTCTGCCAGACTTCTTTTTAGTAAAGAACTTAAATTTACATGAAATTGGCAGCCAACGTAGAGGGTGCATCATTTTCCAACATTTTAGCAAAAAGCACAAGTAGTAATTTTTTACTACTTGTGCTTTTTCCAATTTATTGGATGGGAAACAGTAATTCTTTGTATGTTATAATATAGTGCTTAATTTTCAGATATGTTGAGGAGAAGGATGCCTTTCCTTGACAAACCACACTTAAAATTCACAAGAAATATAGAAGATTGTCCAACTACTTGAATACAGAACATTATTAAACAAATTTGGAGGAAAGGGTACACCCACTCCCGCCGTATTTGTACCTATAAACGAAAAATCAAGTAGTCCGATTTGTTTAAAAGAATTCAAATCTGTTCGAATTTGTTTTCATCACGAAGGATATAGTTGACTAAGTTAACGCAAAATGTTCCTCCAAATACGCTTCGGAAGGCGCAGCGAAGCGGGCCGGGTTACGCTAGTATAGTATAAATATAAATGTGTAAATAAAAAAAAAGAAGTGTTCGGTCGGAGCAGGGATTGAACCCACGACCCTTTGCATGCAAGGCAGACATGCTAACCACTGCTCCACGTGGCAAACAAATGTATGTTTCTGTTAAACAATGTTATGTTTGCATGGGCTCGTGAGCGCTGCAAACTATGCTATATAAATGTAACTTATAACGATAATTATCTACTGGTGACTATAACAGCTACGTAGTCCAGTGGATAGTGTGTTGGCTTACAAACTGTATGGTCCTCGGTTCGATTCTCCGTGCAGGCGAAAGGTAAAATTTAAAAAATTTATACAAGAGAATAATTTCTTCAACATTATTTGTATTACAGAAAAAGGTGCCAAAAACTAAAATATTTCGTGGAAGTGAAAATGTTAGGCAATGAGCACAATCGTCTTTGGGAAAAATTCTTCTAAGCATATAATATTTTTGGGCTCAGAATGCTTCCAAACATATAATATGTTCACATAAAACAAACATATTAATGTTTCAGCAGTATCCAATAATATATGTGCTTCCTGCAAAATATGTTTGGAACATATGTTAAAGAAGCGATTTTTTTGAGGGTGTAGTTTAAAAAATGTATATTATATATTTATATTTATTGTACACTTCCGTGAACAAATAAAAATACATAGTGTATTTAATCATGAAACATGTTTCACTGACGGATATAAATAATTCCATTAAATGCATTGATATACAATTGCATGTTATAATAAATCATTGAACAAAAAACAGCAAAAGAAAGAAAGCAAGTTAGAACGACATGATACCATTTTGTACTTCGAAAAAAAGTACACATTACTTTTGGGTAAACTAACAACAAGTCTATTTTTTCAGTGTGTGGTTGTCTCTTCCATAAGCATTTATTCTATATGCTAATCTATTATAATTTCATGCTAAAATTAATGCCAGAAAGTGACAATTAATAAAACCATTAAATTATTCTGAATGCCAACAATAAAAATCAAATTTCTTAAAAAAAAGTTAAATGCCTTAGAAATGTTATTGAGACGTCACACATTTTAGGTCAATTTATGCAGCAAATTTTGTATTGCAAATCAGTGCTCAGTGAAAATTTCATTCATTTATCATTGAATTGCACAGATCGCACACGCTACGGACAGACTTCCCTCTGACATACAGTGGGCATATCATTATAATATAAGAAGGCAAAATACATGTGACAGAAATATGAAAATAAATGAAATTGGATAAGAAGTCCAAGAAAGGAAGAAGCATTCAAAAAATATTAACGTGATATTAAAGATTACGCAAACTAAATTTGAGGATGCGAAATATACAAAATATTAAGGACAAATTTCTTTAACATAATGAAATTTTATTTAAAATAAAGTTTATAATCTTTGCTTCAAAATTTTTTTCATTAAATTTAGGACACAAATTTTGTAAATTTGAGTCCCTCCGTTTAAGCCCAATGTCTTTGAACTAAGGCTAATTTTCCTTAAAATAAACAAACACATTTTTGATTTAAAGAAATTGTCCTTAAATTAACTGAAATATTGAACCTTTCGATTTAAGATAAAAACGCTTCAACTATAGGCTAAGACTTTAGCGTCTTTGGTTTAAAGTTTTTTTTTGGAATTAAGAAAACATTTTTTGTATAATTTAGATTTTTAAAATGGCATTTGCATTACACGTGAGTACCATCATTAATAAACCGCGAAAAGAGAATGAAAATTTAATAATTGAGATCTGTATCCTAATTTTAATTTTATTGGTCTTAGATTTAAAGCCAGATAGGGCGCTAAAAAAAATCTTTATTTTAAAGAAGATGCATCTTTGGCTCGGAATCAATACCAAAATCCTTAAGGGAAGGTCAAAATCTTTGGATCCAAGTAAAGTTTTTTTGAGTGTACACTCAAAAAAAAAAAGATGAACCCACAAAGACACTAAAGCCAATCTAACTCCGTTTTAGTTCATGAAAATTATTATGGTCCGCCTTGCATACAAAGTTTCAATCCCAGTTTCGACCAAATACCAAAAAGGAAGGGGTTTATCCCCTCTCAATAATGCTGGTGACATTTCTGAGTGTTTTAAAGCTTATCTCCCAGAGTGACAGTCACGTTAGTGGTTTACCCGCAATGTGAGTTTTATAAAGAATCGGACATCACTAATTGATAAGAGAGAAATTTTCCACATGTGGTATCCCAATCACGGTTGCCACAGTTGAAAAAATTCTACCACAAATGGCAAAATGTTATATAGACATAAAATTTTGACAAAATTTTTATAGAAATAAACTTTTGACCAAATTTTCTATAGAAATAAAAATTTTACAAAGTTTTCTATAGAAAAAAATTGTTTACAAAGTTTTCCATAGAAATAACATTTTGAGAAAATTTTCTATAGAAATAAAATTTTGAGAAAATTTTCTATAGAAATAATATTTTGACAAAATTTTCAATAGAAATAAAGTATTGGGAAAATTCCCAATAGAAATAAAATTTTGAGAAAATTTTCTATAGAATTAAAATTTTGGCAAAATTTTCAATAGAAATAAAATTTTTAGAAAATTTTTTAAAACATTTTCTATAGAAATAAACTTTTGACAAAATTTTCTATAGAAATGAAATTTTTACAAATTTTTCTATAGAAATAATATTTGGACAAAGTTTTCTATAGAAAAAAATGGCTGACAAAGTTTTCTATAGAAATATAACTTTGACAAAATTTTTGACAAAATTATCTATAGAAATAAAATTTTGACACAAATGGCAAAATGTTATATAGACATAAAATGTTGACAAAATTTTTATAGAAATAAACTTTTGACCAAATTTTCTATAGAAATAAAAATTTTACAAAGTTTTCTATAGAAAAAAATTGTTGACAAAGTTTTCTATAGAAATAAAATTTTGAGAAAACTTTCTATAAAAATAAAGTTTTGAGAAAATTTTCTATAGAAATAAAATTTTGACAAAATTTTCAATAGAAATAAAATATTGGGAAAATTTTCAATGGAAAAAAAATTTTAAAAATTTTCTATAGAAATAAAATTTTGGCAAAATTTTCAATAGAAATAAAATTTTTAGAAAATTTTCTATATAAATAAATTTTTTAGAAAATTTTTTAAAAAATTTTCTAAAAAATAAACTTTTGACAAAATTTTCTATAGAAATAAAATTTTTACAAAATTTTGAGAAAATTTTCTATAGAAATAAAATTTTGGGAAAATTTTCAATAGAAATAAAATTTTTAGAAAATTTTCTATAGAAATAAAATTTTGAGAAAATTTTTTAAAACATTTTCTATAGAAATAAACTTTTGACAAAATTTTCTATAGAAATAAAATTTTTAAAAATTTTTCTATAGAAATAATATTTTGACAAAGTTTTCTATAGAAAAAAATGGTTGACAAAGTTTTCTATAAAAATAAAAATTTGACAAAATTTTTGACAAAATTATCTATAGAAAAAAATTGTTGACAAAGTTTTCTACAGAAATAAAATTTTGAGAAAATTTTTCAATAGAAATAAAATTTTGGGAAAATTTTCAATAGAAATAAAATGTTGAGAAAAATGTTTTTCACTAATTGATAAGAGAGACATTTTCCACATGTGGTATCCCAATCACTGTTGCCACAGTTGATAAAATTCTACCACAAATGGCAAAATGTTATATAGACATAAAATTTTGACAAAATTTTTATAGAAATAAACTTTTGACCAAATTTTCTATAGAAATAAAAATTTTACAAAGTTTTCTATAGAAAAAAATTGTTTACAAAGTTTTCCATGGAAATAAAATTTTGAGAAAATTTTCTATAGAAATAAATTTTTTTGAGAAAATTTTATATAGAAATAATATTTTGACAATATTTTCAATAGAAATAAAGTATTGGGAAAATTCCCAATAGAAATAAAATTTTGAGAAAATTTTCTATAGAAATAAAATTTTGGCAAAATTTTCAATAGAAATAAAATGTTTACAAAATTTTGAGAAAATTTTCTATAGAAATAAAATTTTGGGAAAATTTTCAATAGAAATAAAATTTTTAGAAAATTTTCTATAGAAATAAAATTTTGAGAAAATTTTTTAAAACATTTTCTATAGAAATAAACTTTTGACAAAATTTTCTATAGAAATAAAATTGTTACAAATTTTTCTATAGAAATAATATTTTGACAAAGTTTTCTATAGAAAAAAATGGTTGACAAAGTTTTCTATAGAAATATAACTTTGACAAAATTTTTGACAAAATTATCTATAGAAATAAAATTTTGACACAAATGGCAAAATGTTATATAGACATAAAATTTTGACAAAATTTTTATAGAAATAAACTTTTGACCAAATTTTCTATAGAAATAAAAATTTTACAAAGTTTTCTATAGAAAAAAATTGTTGACAAAGTTTTCTATAGAAATAACATTTTGAGAAAACTTTCTATAAAAATAAAGTTTTGAGAAAATTTTCTATAGAAATAAAATTTTGACAAAATTTTCAATAGAAATAAAATATTGGGAAAATTTTCAATAGAAATAAAATTTTTAGAAAATTTTCTATATAAATAAATTTTTTAGAAAATTTTTTAAAAAATTTTCTAAAAAATAAACTTTTGACAAAATTTTCTATAGAAATAAAATTTTTACAAAATTTTGAGAAAATTTTCTATAGAAATA
The DNA here is from genome assembly GCF_050003625.1 of Haematobia irritans. Lineage (NCBI taxonomy): Eukaryota > Metazoa > Arthropoda > Insecta > Diptera > Muscidae > Haematobia > Haematobia irritans. The sequence goes on along the minus strand of NC_134401.1, from coordinate 101,165,337 downwards.
AAATTTTGGGAAAATTTTCAATAGAAATAAAATTTTTAGAAAATTTTCTGTAGAAGTAAAATTTTGAGAAAATTTTTTAAAACATTTTCTATAGAAATAAACTTTTGACAAAATTTTCTATAGAAATAAAATTTTTAAAAATTTTTCTATAGAAATAATATTTTGACAAAGTTTTCTATAGAAAAAAAAATGGTTGACAAAGTTTTCTATAAAAATAAAAATTTGACAAAATTTTTGACAAAATTATCTATAGAAATAAAATTTTGACAAAAATATCTATAGAAAAAAATTGTTGACTAAGTTTTCTATAGAAATAAAATTTTGAGAAAATTTTTCAATAGAAATAAAATTTTGGGAAAATTTTCAATAGAAATAAAATGTTGAGAAAATTTTCTATAGAAATAAAATTTTGAGAAAATTTTCTATAGAAATAAAATTTTGGGAAAATTTTCAATAGAAATAAAATTTTTAGAAAACTTTCTATAGAAATAAAATTTTGAGAAAATTTTTTAAAAAATTTTCTACAGAAATAAAAATTTGCCACAAAAAGGAATGTTTCTCAAAATCTTGTCTCAACACCAGAACTAACCTCTCTGTACACTGAACAAATATTAGTATTATATGAAAGATCATGCAACCTAAACTTTAGGACACTCCATTTTTTCAATATTTAAGACGATTTTTTATGAAATAAAAAAATTTTAGTTTAAATATTGTTTGTCAATTATCTCAAAATTTTATTTCTATAGAAAATTTTCTCAAAATTTTATTTCTTTAGAAAATTTTCTCAAAGTTTTATTTCTATAGAAAATTTACTCAAAATTTTATTTCTATAGAAAATTTTCTCAAAATTTTATTTTTATAGAAATTTTTTCAAAATTTTATTTTTGTAGAAAATTTTCTCGAAATTTTACGGTTCCAATGGAGGTTCACTCAAAAAAAGTGAACCCTCTATTTACTAAAGTCAATTTAACTTTATTTTAATTCATGGAATTATTACACTGATAAAAAAAGTATACCCGGTTCCAAAGATTTTGTCTTTACTTTAACAATTTTGGTATTGATTCCGAGCCAAAGAAGCGGAGAATTCAAGTAAGGATACTGTTAAGACATAATTCTCTTTTAAATTTTGGTTTTGTGTTCTTGACTCTAGGAAGCAAATTTGAATTTTTCGCTTTTCAGCTTTTTTCTTCACATGCTATCAAAGTCCTTTAAAAACGAGTTAACGACAACTTTATTTTCCAAATTCAGACTCGACATCCACTAGAAATTATGCTGTTTCAAGTAAAAAAACGTCATTAAAATAAAGTGTTGAAAAACATGTCCGATTTTTGAACGATTTTTAGCAAAAAGACAACAAACTTAAAGACAAATTCATTAAATTTAAAGAATTTTTCTGAATTATTAAAGTCAAGTTGACCTTAGCCCAAACATTTTTTCTTTCATGTTATGATACCCATTTTGAAGTCAAATCACTTAATTATAAGGACAATACGACTTCATTAAAAAGTTTATCGACTTTTGGAAAAGGAAAAAAACTTTATATTAAAGAAATCCGTCTTCTATGCTAAGCAAAATGTGCATTCGTATTTTAAAGACATGAAATCTTTGACCTCACAACAATATTTTTTTCAGTGTAAACCAAAATTTTTTTCATTTGTAACATGTTTTTATTAGAATTAGAAAACTATGTTACACTCAAAAAAAAGGTTTACTTGGATCCAAAGATTTTGACCTTCCCTTAAGGATTTTGGTATTGATTCCGAGCCAAAGATGCGGCTTCTTTAAAATAAAGATTTTTTTAGCGAACTATCTGGCTTTAAATGTAGGACCAATAAAATTAAAATTAGGATACAGATCTAATTTATCAAATTTTCATTCTCTTTTCGTGGTTTTAATAAAGGTACTCACGTGCTAACAAATGCCAGTTTAAAAATCTAAATTATAACGTATACTTCAAAGTAAAAAATGTTTTCTTAATTCCAAAAAAACTTTAATCCAAAGACGCTAAATCCTCAAAATAAGTCTTGGCCTATATTTGAAGCGTTTTTATCTTAAATCTGAAGTTTCAATATTTCTGTTAATTTAAGGACAAGTTCTTTAAATCGAAAATGTGTTTCTTTACTTTAAGGAAAATTAGCCTTAGTTCAAAGACATACGACTTTAACGGAGGGACACAAATTCACAAAATTTGTGTCCTAAATTTAATTAAAAAAGTTTTTAAAGCAAAGATTATAAACTTTAATTTAATTAAATTGTCATTATTTTAAAGAAATTTGTCCTTAATATTTTGTAAATTTCGCATCCTAAAATTTAGGTTGCGTAATCTTTAATATCACGCAAAAATATTTTTTTCAGTGTAGTTAAAATTTTCTAAAATAAACCTAATTTTTTTCATGGTGGCTTCAATTTTTTGTTTGGGTGTATTGATCCTAGATTTAAAGCCAGACAGGTCGCTACAAAATGTCTTCATATTAAAGAAGCCGCAGCAATAAACACCAAAATTCTTAAGGGAAGGTCAAAATCTTTGCAAGTAAACTTTTTTTTTTTTTTTTGAGTGTTAAATACAACAAAATAGTATTTCTCTGCGTGTATGCACATAAAATTTGATGTATATTTCTCTACCATGATATAAAACACCATTAACTAAACAAACTATTAAAAGCCCACGAACATATCATGTGTCACACAATTGAATAGAATATTAAAATTGGAACAATAGAGATAAAATATTCTTGTGAAATGAAATTGAGCAATGACCAAAGCACACACGTTCAGATACTGGACAACTTAAAGCAATCGCAGTGGTTTGTTCATGTTTTTGGTTTTATTTTCGATTACAATGATTTCAATTATAAAATGAAAGTGTAAATCATAACAGCTGCATCGTACCATACCACCACCATAATGGTAATACAATGCAAACGAGGATTACCAGTTGGTCGAAATCATAAAGCGAAAAAAAAAATATACAAAAAAAACAATTTGTGGCCGCAAAAAAAAAAACTGGTGCTACAAATTTTATTATTTTGCAATTTTGGCATGTTTGCCAGTCAATGGTCTGCGGTTTATTTGATGAGTAATCTGTATTTACACCACTCCAAAAAAATTGATTTCCAATTGTTGGTCATTGTTATTTGTACTGTAATATTTATTTTAGAGTATTTACTTTAATTAATGTAGAATGTAAAATTAGCAATTGAAATTGAAATCGAAAGGAAACATGTTATTTCTCTATTTGTTAGTTATTAATAATATAAACAAAAAAATTGCCTCTTCAAATTTTGTGTTCGGGGAAACAAAATCAAAATTTTGTACCAACCATCATGGGACGATGGGGATATAAGCTTGTGACTCCGTTTGTAACACATTGAAATGTCGATTTCCGACTATATAAAAGTACACGCAAAAAATATTTTTTCCTCCAAAACTAAATTTTAGACAACCCAATATCGTTTGCCATTTGGTTTCCGCTGTAAGGAAGTTTGTATGGAAGAAAAATATAGATATTGTTTTTATAAACGTTGATTCCTTTACAGGATGTAAAAACAATTTCATAAAGACTAACTAAAAAAATCTCTTCTGGCTAATTGCACCTTCCCTCAAATCTTTCTCACTTCCATACACAGAAAAAAATATCACCAAAATATTTCCAATTAAAAAGTTAATTGAAGTTGAAAATGTTTTCAATTAATAAATTAATTGATACAATTAACTTTTTAATCATGATAGAAACATTAAGTTAGTTAAGTCAATGATTGAAAATTTTAAAATTTTTAATTAAAAAATTAATTGATATAATTAACTTTTTAATCAAATTAGGAAGACTAATTCAGTTAAAAAAGTGCTGATTTTTTTTTTTAAATTTTTAATTAAAAATGCATTTCAAACAATCATTTGTTAATCCAAATAAAAACTCTAAGTCAATTCAGAAAGTAATTAAAAATAGTTACCTTTTTTAATTAATAAATTAATTGAGTTTTGCAATCAACATCAATTAAATTTTTAATTGAATCAATTAAAAAAATTAATTGAAATTTGCTGAAAAAATCAATTAATTTTTTAATCAAGAATTTTTTCTATGCCCAATTAAAACTGTGATTGATACTATCATTTTCGTGATTGAAGACATATCAATTAAAAAATTAATTGGATCAATTAATTTGGTGATTGAATCAGAAAAAAATTTTTTGTGTGTAAGCTGTTCGGTTCTTAACACCTTTTTCTGTAATAAAGGGTGATTTGTTAAGAGCTTGATAACTTTGCAAAAATTTGCAAAATCTCATCGGTTCTTTATTTGAAACGTTAGATTGGTCCATGACATTTACTTTTTGAAGATAATTTCATTTAAATGTTGACCGCGGCTGCGTCTTAGGTGGTCCATTCGGAAAGTCCAATTTTGGGCAACTTTTTCGAGCATTTCGGCCGGAATAGCCCGAATTTCTTCGGAAATGTTGTCTTCCAAAGCTGGAATAGTTGCTGGCTTATTTCTGTAGACTTTAGACTTGACGTAGCCCCACAAAAAATAGTCTAAAGCGTCAAATCGCATGATCTTGGTGGCCAACTTACCGGTCCATTTCTTGAGATGAATTGTTCTCCGAAGTTTTCCCTCAAAATGGCCATAGAATCGCGAGCTGTGTGGCATGTAGCGCCATCTTGTTGAAACCACATGTCAACCAAGTTCAGTTCTTCCATTTTTGGCAACAAAAAGTTTGTTAGCAGCGAACGATAGCGATCGCCATTCACCGTAACGTTGCGTCCAACAGCATCTTTGAAAAAATACGGTCCAATGATTCCACCAGCGTACAAACCACACCAAACAGTGCATTTTTCGGGATGCATGGGCAGTTCTTGAACGGCTTCTGGTTGCTCTTCACTCCAAATGCGGCAATTTTGCTTATTTACGTAGCCATTCAACCAGAAATGAGCCTCATCGCTGAACAAAATTTGTCGATAAAAAAGCGGATTTTCTGCCACTGATTTTGGTAATAAAATTCAATGATTTGCAAGCGTTGCTCGTTAGTAAGTCTATTCATGATGAAATGTCAAAGCATACTGAGCATCTTTCTCTTTGACACCATGTCTGAAATCCCACGTGATCTGTCAAATACTAATGCATGAAAATCCTAACCTCAAAAGAATCACCCTTTACAAATAATGTAGAAGAATTTATTTGATTTTTTTATATATGAAATATTGCTCTAAGACCCCATAAAGTATATATATTCTGGGTCGTGGTGAAATTCTGAGTCGATCTAAGCATGTCCGTCTGTTGAAAACACGCTAACTTCCGAACGAAACAAGCTATCGACTTGAAACTCGGCACAAGTAGTTGTTATTGATGCAGGTCGGATAGTATTGTAAAAGGGCCATATCGGTCCAATTTTACGTATAGCCCCCATATAAACGTACCGCCAGTTTTGGCTCGCGGAACCTCAAAGAGAAGCAAATTTCATCCGATCCGGTTGAAATTTGGTACGTGGTTTTAGTATATGGTCTCTAACAACTATGTCAGAATTGGTCCATATCGGTCCATAATTATATATAGCCCCCATATAAACCGATCCCCAGATTTGACCTCCGGAGCCTCTTGGAGGAGCAAAATTGATCCGATCCGGTTGAAATTTAGTACGTGGTGTTAGTATATGGTATCTAACAACCATGCCAGAATTGTTCCATATCGGTCCATAATTATATATAACCCTTAAACCGATCCCCAGACTTGACCTCCGGGGCCTCTTCGAGGAGCAAACTTCATCCGATCCGGTTGAAATTTGGTAAATGTCGCTAGTGAATGGACGATAACAACCATGCCAAAATTAGTCCGAATCGATCTAAATTATATATAGCCCCCAATCACAGAAAAATCACGATTGTCACTCGAGCCAAAAATAATTTACCAAAATTTTATTGTCATAGAATTTTTTTTCCAAAAATTTATATTTCTATAGAAAATTTTGTAAGCATTTTATGTCTTTAGGAAATTTTGTCAAAATATAATTTCTAAATTTTGTCAAAAATTTATTTCTATAGAAAATTTTGTCAAAATTTTATTTCTATAGAAAATTTTGTCAGAACTTTATTTCAGTAGAACATTTTTTCAAAATGTTATTTCTATAGAAAATTTATGAAGCACTTCTTAGTTGGAGAGGAATATTTTGCAAAAATCTTCCAAAACATCAAGAATTCTACCAATCTACCAAACAGTAAAAAATCTGTCATTTTTGGTAGAATCGTGTTCATAATTCTTATAACATATAGCCCTCATATAAAGCCATCCCCATATTTCAATTCTCGCTTTATAATTACCGCACAAAAGTGTATACACGCAAAAAAATAATTCTTTCCTCCCAAACGAAATTTTAGACAAACAAAGTTCGTTTCTCATTTGCTTTTCGCTGTAAGGAAGTGTGTTTGGAAGAAAAGTATATACTTTTTGTGATAAACGTTTATTCTTTTCCAGGATGTAAAAACAATATCATAAAGACTAACTCAACAAAATTTTTTTTTTCTGGCTAATTGCATTTTCCCTCACATCTTTCTCACTTCCACGAAGATTTTTAGTTCTTAGCACCTTTTTCTGTAATACAAACAATGTAGAAGAAATTATACGATTTTATAAATTTTTAAAATTTTTTTACCTTTCGCCTGGACGGAGAATCGAACCGCGGACCATGCACTTTGTAAGCCAACACACTAACCACTGAGCTATGTACCTGTTATGGTCATCAAGAGATAAATATCCATATAAGTTATATTTATATAGCATAGCTTGCGGCGCCCACGAACCGAATAAACAAAGTTTATTTAACAGAAACAAACATTTAGTTTGGCACCGTGGAGCAGTGGTTGCTACGTCTGACTCTCATGCCAAGGGTCGTGGGTTCGATCCCTGCTTCGACCAAAGCTTTTTTTTTTTACATACATTCTACATATGTTCCGAAGATTCCGAAAAAAATGTTCAACATTACATTGTACTATATTAAATTTTGAACTGTAAAATGTGTTTTATTAAAGACCAAAAGTCAGAAAAGAAGAGTGTTTGATATAAACGAAATGGACTCTGTTGTTGTTTCAAAAAAAACTTTTTTTATTGAAAAAATAAAAACTTTGTAACAAACGAATTTTTTTGGTGATAAAAGTTTAAAATTTTCGAAGCAATTCAAAAAACTCTAACAAAAGAAAAACGTTTTCGGTACACGTTTTCCAAACGTTTTTTTTCTTTGCGTGTATCTGTTCGTAATTATTTCTTCCCTATATATACCGGTCAAGAACTGAATATATACGTATTTAATCGACCTTTCTTTTGTCTACTATATATCCCGCATGGACTAACTTACAATTTAGAAGATTATGTTAAGAAGTTTTAAGATGCATTGCTATCGGCCGCAACCCAAGTAATTTAATTGTGGATGACCGTCTTTAGTAGAAGTTTCTACGCAATCCATGGTGGAAGGTACATAAGATTCGGCCTGGTCGAATATACTTGTTTTTTTTTTTTAATTTACCTTTCGCCTGGACGGCGATCGCTATAGCCATCAACGCATACAGTTATTTTATAGTGCACAGTTTTGGGCGTCCACGAGCCGATGTAAAGAAACTTTTTTTTAACAGAAACATACCTTTGGTTGGCCACCATGGAGAATGCACTACGGCTGAAATCGCGATTTTATCGACAACTTTAAATTTTTAATATTTTCTAGATGGGGTTTACTAACAAACATATTGATAGTAAAAAAATCAAAATAAATGGTTACTGTTTGCAACCCTGTTTATGCACAAACAGCCCTTAATGTTTACAAAATTTTTAATAGGTGGTAACAAGAGTATAGCAGCGCAATTTTTGTAAAATTAAAAACTTTTTAATAAATATTTAAAAAATATATATTTGTAAATATGAGTTCTAATACTCAAGGCAGTGTTGCCAGAAGTAGGGGAAATTCCCTACATGTAGGATTTTTATAATATTTAGCGTCTTGTAGGGACGTAGGGGCACAATGTAGGGACATTTTCACTCAACACAATTTGTAATAATTTTTACATATTGGTGGCTCTAGGTTAGGTTAGGTTATGTTAGGTTAGGTGGCAGCCCGATGTATCAGGCTTACCAAAGATAATTGAGAAGAAGATGCAGTCTTGTCATAGCAAAACTGAAGCACCAGAGGACTCTGCCAACAAAATATCATAAAGCTTGCGTCGACGTGTCTCTCAAATGTACTGCCGTTTGCGTCGGAAAATATCATAACATTTGTGTTTTTCATATATTTCTGAAGAAAAACCCACAAGAGCAATACCAAAACGATTGTAGAAAATTAAAATAAAACGTATATGTATTTTAAAGCGAATATTCATTATGGGGTTATGTGAATATTGCCGTTTTGAATTTATTCCTGGGCAGAGCTGCTTTGGAAAAAATTGACAAATAAAACAAATTTTTTCTCATAGCCCTCTACACCTTGACATTTGTTTTCTCTTTATAAGAGCACAATGCTTAGTCTTGTTATACTCAATTGTCTTTGGGCTTACTTAGACTATTCAGTGCATTGTGATACCACATTGGTTAACTTCTCTCTTATCACTGAGTGCTGCCCGATTCCATGTTAAGCTCAATGACAAGGGACCTCCTTTTTATAGCCGAGTGCGAACGGCGTTCCACATTGCTATGAAACCACTTTGAGAAGCTTTGAAACCCTCAGAAATGTCACCAGCATTATAGAGGTGGGATAATCCACCGCTGAAAAACTTTTTGGTGTTCGGTCGAACCAGGAATCGAACCCACAACCTTGTGTATGCAAGGCGGGCATTCTAACCATTGCACTACGGTGGCTCTAGAGGAGTAAATTAGAAGCCGGCAGGGCTTGATCTTTAACAGTGTGAGGTATCCACGGTGCCAAAAAAAATCTAACAATATTTGAAAAAATCTTACCACAAATCTACCAAACAAATATTTCTATAGAAATGTTTATCAATATTTTATCTCTGTAAAAAATTTCTCAAAATTTTATTTCTATACAAAATTTTGTCAAAATTGTATTTCTATAGAAAATATTATCAAAATTGTATTTCTATTAAAAATTTTGTCAAAATTGCATTTCTATAGAAAATTTTGTTAAAATTGTATTTCTACAGAAAATTTAGTCAAAATTTTATTTCTATAGAAAATTTTGTCAAAATTTTATTTCTATAGAAAATTTTATCAAAATTTTATTTGTATACAAAATTTTTTCAAAATTTTATTTCTATAGAAAATTTTGTCAAAATTCTATTTCTAAAGAAAATTTTGTCAAAATTCTATTTCTATAGAAAAATTTGTCAAAATTTTATTTCTATAGAAAAATTTGTCAAAATTTTATTTCTATAGAAAATTTTGTCAAAATTCTATTTCTATAGAAAATTTTGTCAAAATTTTATTTCTATAGAACATTTTGTCAACAAATTTATTTCTATAGAATGTTTTGTCAAAATTTTATTTCTATAGAAAATTTAGTCAAAATTTTATTTCTAAAGAAAATTTTGTCAAAATTCTATTTCTATAGAAAAATTTGTCAAAATTTTATTTCTATAGAAAATTTTGTCAAAATTTTATTTCTATAGAAAATTTTGCCAAAAATTTATTTCTATAGAAAATTTTGCCAAAAATTTATTTCTATAGAAAATTTGGTCAAAATTTTATTTCTATAGAAAATTTTGTCAAAATTCTATTTCTATAGAAAATTTTGTCAAAATTTGTTTGTTATTGTTGGCTTCTCTTCAATCGTTATTGTTGTTTTTGATCTCAGCTTAAAGCCATGCATTGACTAAACTACAAGTGTAGCTTAACCAACAGAGGAAAAGATAGAGGAAGCACGCTCAAAAACAAATCCAGCCAACTACATTCAAATCGATGATTTGAGTTTGGCAAAGGAAAAGAGATATGCTTGCAAATTTGTTTAGGCAGTAGCCGACTATCAAACCTTTTTTCGGAAGGTTCAAGTGCAGTTCACTTTGGGTTGAGTGAATTACCCGAATTTATTCTGATAATTGGTTGATAGTTTTGCTGCAAGTAGAGGATGCTGATGAGGAATGTGGTAATTCCGAAACAGCTGTACATCCAACCATCTTGCAGTCTATAGGGCTTTGCCCAAATAAATTTGACAAGCATACTTTTCCTCTGTTGATTAAGCTGAGATCAAAAACAACAAAAATTTTATTTCTATAGAAAAATTTCACAAAAAAAAATCGTTTATAGAAACTTTTTTCAAAATTTTATTTCTATATTTGATTTATTTCTTTGCGTCTAGATATTTTTTTCTTTGCGTCTAGATATTGTTAATCAGAAGGAGTTCAAAGACGATATAATCATGTCCGTTTGTCTGTCTGTTGTAATCAGCTACAGCCTACCGTAATGGTGCTATCGTCCTGAAATATACCACAAATTTGGTTTCTGTTTGAAATTTAAGTTGATGAAGCTATATCGGTCCAATTGTTTATATAGCCCCTATATAAACCGACCACCGAATTGAAACGACTAAGAGGAGATATAACACAGACCTACTAAGCCGTCATTGGAAAAAAATAATTTTAAAAATATAATATTAATCCATAATTATTTTAATAAAATTGCTCTTGCAACACAAATATGTATTTTGTTTTAGTTTCTTTTTAATTATTAAATAAAAAGTATATAGTGAAATCCCAAACCCGTAACCAAATAATTGAATTGAGACTTTACAAAAACGTAATTATTTTGTGCTCGTAATTAGAGTGTAATTTGCAAATATTTCTACCATGAAGTCATAGAGAAATGTTACACCTATGAATTCCACAACAATGCATAAAGGTAAGGAAAATGCAAAATGGCTTAACAACGATTTTTTTAGTTTGTCTAGAAGAGGCAAAACCATCTTTTAGACAAGAAAATTCAATTCTTCTTTTCAATGTTTCAATTTTCAAAAGAGGTCAGTCAGTCATTTAACATCTGGTCTCAATATGTAATTGGTTTGTTTCCCGCATATTGCAAAATACAAAAACTAATGTTTTCAAAAAACCATAAAACATTGATCATTTCCTTTGTCATTTTTTGCGGTGACATCATTAAGATATCTCGTCTTACTTTGGCATATCGTCAATAGACGGACAGATTGACTGTTTGACTACAACATTAGTTTCACTACACGAGTCACAAGTTTTTTGTTTTTGCCTTTGGAAAAATGAGAATTCAAACTTCAACTTTGAATTTGAAATGTAAACAAATATTGCATGTCTTACGATAGGTATTATTTTACTCATAGCTGGCGGTGTAATGGAGTGGTGATGATATTGTCCATGTACTAAAATGCAACTGCAACTTGACAATATTACATGTTTTGCTATGTGATAAGCCCGTGGCATTAAGTAGAGTTCAAGGTTTCCATGGTGTATTAAATGGTGAAACTCGATTTTGACTACCGATAGACGAAGACGTTGATTGATGTGAGTGGAGAGGAAACAAACAAAATTTGTGAATTTGATTGGTACACAGAAAAATTATAGTTCGAACAAACTACCCCGTTTTAAAGAACTATTTGGGATCACGGTTCCCACTCGAGCCAAAAAATAATCTACCAAAATTTGAAAAAAAATTTACCACAAAACTACCAAACAAAAATGTTTACTTCTATAGAAAATTTTGTCAAAATTTTATTTCTATAGAAAATTTTGTCAAAATTGTATTTTTATAGAAAATTTTGTCAAAATTTTATTTCTATGGAAAATTTTGTCAAAATTTTATTTCTATAGAAAATTTTGTCAAAATTTTATTTCTATAGAAAATTTTGTCAAAATTTTATTTCTAAAGAAAATTTTGTCAAAATTTTATTTCTATAGAAAACTTTGTCAAAATTTTATTTCTATAGAAAATTTTATCAAACTTTTATTTCTATAGAAAATTTTATCAATATTTTATTTCTATAGAAAATTATGTCAACATTTTTTTTTCTATAGAAAAATTTGTCATAATTTTATTTCTATAGAAAATTTTTTTCAAAATTTTATTTCTATAGAAAATTTTGTCAAATTTTTATTTTTATATAAAATTTTATCAACATTTTATTTCAATAGAAAATTATGTCAAACTTTTATTTCTATAGAAAATTTTGTCAAAATTGTATTTTTATAGAAAATTTTGTCAACATTTTATTTCTATGGAAAATTTTGTTAAGATTTTATTTCTATAGAAAATTTTGTCAACATTTTATTTCTATAGAAAATTTTGTTAAAATTTTATTACTATAGAAAATATATAATTTTAGACTAGCAGATGGGCTGGGATCGATCCATTTTAATACCCGAAATTATTTTTTTTTTTTTTAATTTTATTTTAAGACCATATACATATGTGGAATATTGACAGAAAATTTTTTCAAAGTTGTTTTTTATAGAAAATGTTGTCAAAATTATATATCTATAAAAAATTTATTCAAAATTATATTACTATAGAAACATTTTTTTCTTTAGAAAATTTAGTCAAAATTTTATTTCTATAGAAAATTTTGCAAAAGTTTGTTTGTTACACAAATATTTTTTAAATTTTATTTCTATTGATATTTTATTTCTATAAAAATTTAAGTCAAAATTTTATTTCTATAGAAAATTTTGCCAAAATTTTATAGTAATAGATTTTTTATTAGAAAATTTGGTCAAAATTGTATTTCTATATAAAATTTTGCCAAAATTTTATAGTAATAAATTTTTTTATTAGAAAATTTTATCAAAGTTTAATTTCTATAGCAAATATAGTCAAAATTTTGTTTCTGTAGAATATTTTGCAGAATTTTATTTACTACACAAAAATTTTTCTAACATTGTATTTTTATTGATAATTTTTTCAAAATTTTATTTCTATAAGAACAAATTGTCAAATTTTATTTCTATAGCAAATTTTCTCAAAATTTTGTTTTCTTACTGATGCTCACTGCTATATTCGAAATTTTATTACTATAGAAATATTTTTTTCTAAATAAAATTTAGTTAAAATGTTATTTCTATAGAAAATTTAGTCAAAATTTTGTTTCTATAGAATATGTTATTTTGCAAAATTTTATTTCTATAGAAAATTTTGCAAAATTTTGTTTGCTACACATTTTTTTTATTTGTATTTCCATTGATAACTTTTTCAAACTTTTATTTCTATAAAAATTTTTGCCAAATTTTATTTCTATAAAAATTGTATTCAAAATTTTATTTCTATATATTTGGTCAAAATTTGATTTCTATAAAAAATTTTGCCAAAATTTTATTTCTATAGAAAATTTAGTCAAAATTTTGTTTCTATAGAAAATTTTGCAAAATTTTATTTACTAGACAAAAATTTTTCCAAAATTGTATGCTCACTGCTAAGTCGAAAACTTGTAGAAATGACTCAAATCATCAAATTTTTCAATGAATGAATCATAAATGCATTTTTGCGAAATTGTCTAAACAATTATAAATATTTCCCAAATATTGCCCGAGATTTTGTAGAAGTCTGATTTGAGATTTTATCAAAATGTAGATCTAAATACAAAGTTGTGCAGAGTATATTATAATTGGCCCGCCCGACTTTAAGACTTTCCTTGCATTTTTATTTTTTGTTAAAATTGTGTTACGTCCCATAACGTTAGATTTAAATTTAAAATACAAAGATTTTGTAGAAGTATATACAATTTTGTCTAAATCGATTCAGATTCAAATTCATGCATATGGGAATATAAACCTTTATATAGCTCGCAACAAATTTAAAGGATTTGAGATAATATCAATAATTTTGGTCCACAAATACATATACTGTTGGTATCTTCTCATATTATGGTGGGTATCTATAGCATTATTTTATTTATTAAACATTGCCCTAAATTTGAAATATAGAGTTTAATTGGCATCTAATGTGAAATTAAGACCTTTTTTTGCACACATAAATAAATACGATACATTATATCGATCCACTTACGGTACCCCCACAATAGAACTACAAATTAGTGGTATTAAAATGAGATTTAGGTATATTACCCGGAGTCGACTCCGGATTCGGAGTCGAGCTGATGAAAAATGCTGCAGTCGGAGTCGGAGTCGAGCAAAATTGGCTCGACTCCACAGCCCTGCTCTTAACCAGAAAAAAATGGAAAGTCGAAAGTTGACTTTTTCATAATTTGAAAAAATCGAAAATCGCAAGGTAAAAAGTTGACTTTTAATAATCGCAAAAGTCAAATGTGGAATTTTACATAATTAAAAAAAAGTTGGAATAATTGCAAAAGCCGAGATTTTCATAATTTGAAAAAATTAAAAGTCACAAGGTAAACAGTTGAATTTTGCAAATTTCAAAAAATCGACTCTCCCAAATTTTCAAAAAGTCGAAAAATCTACTTTCCAAATTATAAAACATTCGAAAATTCAAAAACAATCTACTCTAAAATGATTTCAAAAAGCCGAAATTTCGAAAAATCGATTTTTCCAAATTTTGAAAAAATCACAAAAGTCGAAATTTTGGGTCTGGTTACATGCCTTAGTTTATAATCGAAAAAATGATTAGTTTATAATCGAAAAAATGCCTTAGTTTATGAACGAAAAAATGGAAAAGTCGAACGTCGACTTTTCCATAAGTTGAAAAAATCACGATTTGGAAAGGCATGCTCTTAAAACATATTTGAAATGATCATATTCCTTCTCTGGGTGCCACCGTGGTGCAATGGTTAGCATGCCCGCCTTGCATACACAAGGTCGTAGGTTCGATTCCTGCTTCGACCGAACACCAAAAAGTTTTTCAGCGGTGGATTATCCCACCTCCGTAATGCTGGTGACATTTCTGAGGGTTTCAAAGCTTCTTTAAGTGGTTTCACTGGAATGTGGAACGCCGTTCGGACTCGGCTATAAAAAGGAGGCCCCTTGTCATTGAGCTTAACATGGCATCGGGCAGCACTCAGTGATAAGAGAGAAGTTCACCACTGTGGTATCACAATGGACTGAATAGTCTAAGTGAGCCTGATACGTCGGGCTGCCACATAACCTAACCTAACCTTCTCTGGGTGTGTGTAGACTTTTTTAAACTTCGCCGTATATTATAGTATACAAAGTGGTTGTTAGCACTGGAGAATTCTTTTGGAACGGATACTAAAGATTTATGTGTCCCTAAACAGACAACTTTACCAATAAGTGAAAAATTTCGTTTCGGAAGAAAACTCATTTTTTTTGTTTGCATCCACCCTATTATATGGAAGTAATATGGATGATGCATACAATCCATAATCAAATATTAATAGATAAAATAAACCATTACTCAATTATCACTCCATTCTCCCCCCATGTAGTAGTAGTAGTAGTATACTAGAACCTGTGTATCCCTGAATAAACAGGCTCCCAACAATAGGGCTTAAGTAGAATAACGCAAGAAGGAACCAAAATAGATTAACAATCTTAGCCTGAAGTGGTAAAGAACAATGAAACTCGGTCCATAAGTGGTTTAGCTACTCGAGAATTTATGCTAAAAAACAACCTTCCAAGTGGAAGCAAATATGACGTGCAAATTGAAACAAGTTCACAGACAAATAAAAGCTAAACGAGGAGAGACCACAAAAAAAACCATTCAATGAATGAAAATGCATGAATCATCCTATCGGCAGGCAGCGTCACATGGGGGCTAACTGCAAGAAAATAAAACATCATTGCCCCTCCTTTCGGGTCAATAAAAACGACATAACACAATAGGCAATCTATAATAAAATTGGTATATGCGAGTGTTTAGTGTGTGTTTTTTTGTATTTTTCTTGCCAATAAAAAAGAAATCTAAGCCATTAAGAAAACAGGTAAGTGGAAAGACAAGAAACGAAAGTGGTCGACTTCTTATGTGCTATACAAGGCTGTATTGATTATGGTAATATGGCAAAAGCAACCAATGTTATTTTGCCATATTATTAATATGACTATTTTACAAGTAGAGAAAATGGATGCAATAATTGTACGTGGTTCGATAACCATACCAGTTTAGTCCAAGACATGAAAAATCAAAATGGACATGGAGCAGAATCATCCTGTCTGCTAGGAAGTCCTTAGGTATTAATCCTAAAATGGGAGCCACCGTGGTGTAATGGGTAGCTTTTCCGCCTTGCCCTTTGTATGGTCGTGGAATTGATTCCAGTCTCGACCAAAAAGCTAAAAAGTTTTTCAGCGATGGATTATCCCCTGTCAGTAATGCTGGTAACATTTTTGAGTGTTTCAAGGTTTGTCTAAGTGGTTTCACCGCATTGTGAAACTCCGTTCGGACTGGGCTATAAAAAGGCAGCACTCATTGATAAGAGAGAAATTCACCACATGTGGTATCACAATGGAATGAAATGCACACTAAACCTAACCTAACATAATCCTCACACAAAGTCCTATGACATTGCGTCCTAAAGCAAAAATTAAACAGTCATAAAGTGGATATCTCACAACAGAATTAAGACTTCAAAAAAGGAAAAGGCTGGCCTCCGACTTCAGACACACACAAAAAAAATTTCTGATTCAATCACGAAATTAATTGATCCAATTATTTTTTTAATTGAAATGTCTTCAATCACAGAAATGATAGTATCAATTAAAAAAATTAATTGAAGGACAATTAAAAAATTAATTGATCCAATTAAAAAATTAATTGATTTTTCTTGATTTATTTTGATTTTTTTAAAAGAATTTTATTTAAAATTAATTGATACTATTAATTTTTGTGATTGATTTTAGTTTCAATTAAACTATTTGTTGAATCAATTAAATTTTTAATTAAATATTTTTTAAAACTTAATTAAAATTTTAATTGGACAAATTTTCCTGAAATTTCTTTCTGTGTAGTGTATCGATGGCAGGGGTTGAGACTTTCTCCTGCAAAAAATCCAAAGTGTGCTAACGGAAACTCAAAGAAAAAGAGTCCCAAAATGGCTAACCGCATTTGGAGTCTTCCCCAATGGATTGGGGTTTAACGTTTTGGGTTATTTTTCACACGGTCTTTTAGGTTAGGTTAGGTTAGGTTAGGTTTAGTGGCCTCCAGATATTTCAGGCTCACTTAGACTATTCAGTCCATTGTGATACCACAGTGGTAAACTTCTCTCTTATCACTGAGTACTGCCCGATTCTGTGTTAAGCTCAATGACAAGGGACATCCTTTTTATAGCCGAGTCCGAAACGCGTTCCACATTGCAGTGAAACCACTTAGAGAAGCTTTGAAACACTCAGAAATGCCACCAGCATCACTGAGGTGGGATAATCCACGGCTGAAAAACTTTTTGGTGTTTGGTCGAAATTGGGTTTGGACCCACGACCCTGTGTATGCAAGGCGGGCATGCTAACCATAGTGTAAATGGGACCTAATTTTGTTTTGCGGTCGATTTCCTTGCTTTAGTATTAATATTCAGGCGTTATGAAAATCCTTCCCAGGAAAAAAGAGCTCTAAACCCCATATGAAATAGGGCCCACAATTGGGGCGACGTTTTATAATGGATATGAGCCCTATGAAAATGGGACGCGGCAGTTTTAACTGAAGCATGAAAATCGACTCCAAAATAAATTTCATTTTCAATCAGGGTTCATTTTCACTTTTGGTTAAAAAGATTTTGTGAAAATGAATCCTAACTGTTCGTTTGCGTTAGCTTACTTTGGACTCTGTCCATAGGAGAAAGTCCTAAAACCCGCCAGACGGCCACACAATTGGGGCGAAGTTTCTTAATGAATATGAGCCTCAACAGTTCTAACTGAAGAATGAAAATCGACCCCCAAAATAAATTTAATTTTCAATCAGGGTTCATTTTCATTTTTGGTTAAAAAGATTTTGTGAAAATTAATCCTAACTTTTCGTTTGCTTACTTTGGACTCTGTTCATAGAAAAAAGCCTTAAAACCCGACAGAAAGCCCCACAATCGAGGCGAAATTCCTTAATGAATATGAGCCCTGTGAAAATGGGCCTCAATAATTCTAACTGAAGAATGAAAATCGACCTCCAATATAAATGTAATTTTCAATCAGGGTTCATTTTCACTTTTGGTTAAAAAGATTTTGTGAAAATGAATCATAACTTTTCGTTTGCGTTAGCTTACTTTGGACTCTGTCCATAGGAGAAAGTCTTAAAATCCGACAGAAGGCCCCACAATCGAGGCAAAATTCCTTAATGAATATGAGCCCCAATAGTTCTAACTGAAAAATGAAAATCGACCCCAAAATAAATTTCATCTTCAATTAGGGTTCATATTCACTTTTGGTTTAAAAGATTTTGTTAAAATGAACGCTATCTGTGAGAAATTCTTAAAAGCCAACAAAAGGCAGGTCACTCGTTAGCCCATTTCGTACTCTCCCCACTTTTGTCACCTTAGAATTGCGATAGTCCACATAGCATAAAATCATAAACACTGGCCGAAGACCAATCAAGTCAAAAACAAATCTGTTGCTATTCGTAACAAAAACGGGTGTAATGTTGCCACCATTGCCAAATCCCAGAAAATGAAAATCGGCCACACTTGAAAACGGAGCACAATCCCAAAAGGGAAATTGGAAATGTACCGATTATAGTTTAAGTAGGCAAATGTTTGTATGGCTGCTTAGATCTACCCGATATGTCTTCGAATCGCTTTGGCTGGAATCTTAGCTCTTGACTATTTTCAGACCGATATTCTTAAATCGGCGACGGACTAAATTTTAATCACACGTAGTAGTGATGCAGATTATAAAACTAAAACTATGCCATTTACCTTTAAGAAGTCTAACAACAAACATCCAACCGACTCCATCATTGTAGTTGGTTATAAATCCTCAAGCACTCACTTGGAAGGTCTTTTGCGTACACGCTATTGTAAGACAACTAAAGAAAGAACAACGAAAGGAACAAGAATCATGCAAATGCAAAACAACAACCTGACAGTTAAGAGTATCTGCCCGCATACATATTGCCTTAATCGGAATAACCTCATGTGAGCCACTTCAAATAAAAACAAAACAAGAAAAAAAGTAAAAGGAGACAAATAACAACAACAACAATAGGGAATTATTGCAATCCACTAGTACTTGGAATAAGGTAGACAGTAAACAACGATGATGGTGGTGGTAGACACCTCAAAAAGAAATGATATGGCAGAAAAGTAGTAAAATTTTGAAGAGGGACTCGACAACAAAACCAGATCTCAACTGGTAGCTGCTGTGCCACAACAAAAACAACAACAATAACAAGCGATTTGATTCTTTTTCGTTTTAATGATATTTGATGTTTTATTAAATTACCGGAAGTTGTTGTATGTTTATGTATAAAACAAACCCTTGTCTTCTCTTCTATCTTCTCCTCCGTACTCACTCAATCTAGAGAGACTTGTTCTTATGTGTCATCCAGTACAAAACATCTGGAAACTATCATAAAGCCATCAAGTTGTTTTATATTCAAGTGTTGCTCAAGATTTCTTGTTGTGGCAATTCCCGATTACCCCTTTTGCTTTTGTATTACAACAAAATCCCCGCCACATGTACTCTGATAAAATGGAATAAAGTGTAGAAACTTACCTTTCGAATTCACAGGGAAATGCAAAGGCGGGTATGTCTTGTATTGTCTTCTCATCACGAAAATTCTCTGGAAAACTTTCTGTAATTACGCCCACTGGTGCTGAGCAACCTCCACTGCCATTGTATCGCGATATATTGGTCTGTTCTATGCCACCATGAGTTCGTGATACTTCACACCAATATTCGAATAATTTTTTAACATCAGTTCTGTAAAACCAAAACAAAAGCAAAAGATAGGAGTTCATTACAGAAAAACAAAAATTTGTATATAGGTGTGCAATTAGTTTTTTTACAGGAAGGGGTTGATATCACGGTTGCCACTCGAGCCATAAATAGTCTAGCCAATTCTAGAGAAAATTTTACCAAAAAAACTACCACACAAAAATTTATTTTGCAAAATTTTATTTCTATAGAAAATTTGGTCAAAATTTTATTTTTATAGAAAATTTTGTCAAAATTTTAGTTCTATAGAAAGTTTTGTCAAAATTTTATTTCTATAGAAAGTTTTGTCAAAATTTTATTTCCATAGAAAATATTGTCAAAATTTTTATTTTCATAGATAATTTTATTTCTATAGAAAATTTTATCAACATTTTATTTCTATAGGAAAATTTATCAAAATTTTATTTCTACAGAAAAATTTGTAAAAATTTTATTTCTATGGAAAATTTGTCAAAATTTTATTTCTATAGAAAATTGTGTCAAAATTTTATTTCTATAGACAATTTTGACAAAATTTTATTTCTACAGAAAATTTGTCAAAACTTTATTTCTATAGGAAATTTTGTCAAAATTTTATTTCTATAGAAAATTTTGTCAAAATTTCATATCTATAGAAAATTTTGCCAAAATTTTATTTCTATAGAAAATTTGTCAAAATTTTATTTCTATAGAAAATTTTATTTCTATAGAAAATTTATTCAAAATTTTATTTCCCAATT
Source organism: Haematobia irritans (assembly GCF_050003625.1). Lineage (NCBI taxonomy): Eukaryota > Metazoa > Arthropoda > Insecta > Diptera > Muscidae > Haematobia > Haematobia irritans. The sequence continues at coordinate 101,144,896 of NC_134401.1, read as the reverse complement.
TTCTCAAAATTTTATATCTATAACAATTTGAAGAAATTTTTCTGTAGAAAATTTTGTCAAAAGTTTATTTTTATAGAAAATTTTATCAAAATTTAATTTCGATAGAAAATTTTCTCAAAATTTTATTTCCATAGAAAATTTTTTCAAAATTTTTTTTCTATAGAAAATTTTCTCAAAATATTAAATCCACAGAAAATTTTCTCAAAATTTTATTTCTATAGAGAATTTTCTCAGTTTTATTTCTATAGAAAATTTTCTCAAAATTTTATATCTATCTTTTATATCACAGTTGCCACTCGAGCCATAAATAGTCTAGCCAATTCTAGAGAAAATTTTACCAAAAAATTTTGATTTGACAGTGGCATAGGAAAAGAGATATGTTTGTTTCGAATTTATTTCGGCATAAGCCGGCTATCAATGTAAAACCTTTTTTCGGAGGGTTCAAGTGTGGTTTTTTTTGGGTTTAATAAACTGCCTGAATTTATTCTGATAATTGGTTGATAGTTTTGCTGCAAGTAGAGGATGCTGATGAGGAATGTGGTAATTCCGAAACGTGCGTCCATCCAACCATCTTGCAGTCTATAGGGCTTTGCCCAAATAAATTTGACAAACATTCTTTTCCTCTGTTGGTTAAGCTACAATTGTAGTTTAGTCAATGTATGGTTTTAAGCTGAAATAAAAAACAACAACAATGCTTAAAGAACAAAACCAACAATAACAAAACAAAACAAAACAAATGGAAAAAGAAGAGGAGGCACGCTCAAAATAAACCCAGCCATGTGAATTCAAATCGATGATTTGACAGTGGCATAGGAAAAGAGATATGTTTGTATAGAATTTATTTCGGCATAAGCCGGCTATCAATGTAAAACCTTTTTTCGGAGGGTTCAAGTGTGGTTTTTGTTGGGTTTAATAAACTGCCTGAATTTATTCTGATAATTGGTTGATAGTTTTGCTGCAAGTAGAGGATGCTGATGAGGAATGTGGTAATTCCGAAACGTGCGTCCATCCAACCATCTTGCAGTCTATAGGGCTTTGCCCAAATAAATTTGACAAACATTCTTTTCCTCTGTTGGTTAAGCTACAATTGTAGTTTAGTCAATGTATGGTTTTAAGCTGAAATAAAAAACAACAACAATGCTTAAAGAACAAAACCAACAATAACAAAACAAAACAAAACAAATGGAAAAAGAAGAGGAGGCACGCTCAAAATAAACCCAGCCATGTGAATTCAAATCGATGATTTGACAGTGGCATAGGAAAAGAGATATGTTTGTATAGAATTTATTTCGGCATAAGCCGGCTATCAATGTAAAACCTTTTTTCGGAGGGTTCAAGTGTGGTTTTTGTTGGGTTTAATAAACTGCCTGAATTTATTCTGATAATTGGTTGATAGTTTTGCTGCAAGTAGAGGATGCTGATGAGGAATGTGGTAATTCCGAAACGTGCGTCCATCCAACCATCTTGCAGTCTATAGGGCTTTGCCCAAATAAATTTGACAAACATTCTTTTCCTCTGTTGGTTAAGCTACAATTGTAGTTTAGTCAATGTATGGTTTTAAGCTGAAATAAAAAACAACAACAATGCTTAAAGAACAAAACCAACAATAACAAAACAAAACAAAACAAATGGAAAAAGAAGAGGAGGCACGCTCAAAATAAACCCAGCCATGTGAATTCAAATCGATGATTTGACAGTGGCATAGGAAAAGAGATATGTTTGTTTCGAATTTATTTCGGCATAAGCCGGCTATCAATGTAAAACCTTTTTTCGGAGGGTTCAAGTGTGGTTTTTGTTGGGTTTAATAAACTGCCTGAATTTATTCTGATAATTGGTTGATAGTTTTGCTGCAAGTAGAGGATGCTGATGAGGAATGTGGTAATTCCGAAACATGCGTCCATCCAACCATCTTGCAGTCTATAGGGCTTTGCCCAAATAAATTTGACAAACATTCTTTTCCTCTGTTGGTTAAGCTACAATTGTAGTTTAGTCAATGTATGGTTTTAAGCTGAAATAAAAAACAACAAAAAAACTACCACACAAAAATTTATTTTGCAAAATTTTATTTCTATAGAAAATTTGGTCAAAATTTTATTTTTATAGAATATTTTCTCAAAATTTTATTTCATATTCATATTCATCTTTATTTAATCAAACCGAGCCCATGCGGACTATATGTTGATAGATAATACAAATGATTACAGGTATTTGCTTGAAATGATTAAACTAACTAATACATATTTTAAAAACATTAAGTGAAAAATACTATAATAAAACGAAATATATATGAAAATTATGAAAATAAAAACAAAGAAATGTGATGTTTAAAACTAATATCCTAAAACTAAAAACCTAACGCACACTTTTATAAAAAAATAAAATAATTATGAAAAAATAAATGGTGATAAAATTATTGTCAGTGAGAAACATGACTAGTTCAAACGATTATTATGAAAATGCAAAATCAATCTATCTTTAAATCAATCTTTCTATAGTAAAAATCAATCTTTCTATAGTAAATTTTCTCAAAATATTATTTCTAAAGAACATTTTATCAAAATTTTATTTCTACAGAAAATTTTGTCAAAATTTTATTTCTATAGAAAATTTTGTCAAAATTTTATTGCTATAGAAAAATTTATCATAATTTTACTTCTATAGAAAATTTTGTCAAAATTTTATTTCTATAGAAAATTTTGTCAAAATTTTATTTCCATAGAAAATTTTGTCAAAATTTCATTTCTTTAGAAAATTTTGTCAAAATTTTATTTCCATAGAAAATTTTGTCAAAATTTTATTTCTATAGAAAATTTTGTCAAAATTTTATTTCTATAGAAAATTTTGTCAAAATTGTATTTCTATAGAAAATTTTGTCAAAATTGTATTTCTATCGAAAATTTTGTCAAAATTGTATTTCCATAGAAAATGTTGTCAAACTTGTATTTCTATAGAAAATTTTGTTAAAATTTTATTTCTTTAGAAAATTTTGTCAAAATTTATTTCTTTAGAAAATTTTGTAAAAATTTATTTTTTTAGAAAATTTTGTCAAAATTTTATTTTCATAGGAAATTTTGTCAACATTTTATTTCTATAGAAAATTTTGTCAAAATTTTATTTCTATAGAAAATTTTGTCGAAATTTTATTTCTATAGAAAATTTTGTCAAAATTTTATTTCTATAGAAATTTTTTTCAAAAATTTTATTTCTATAGAAAATTTTGTAAAAATGTTATTTCTATAGAAAATTTTGTCAAAATTTTATTTCTATAGAAAATTTTGTCGAAATTTTATTTCTATAGAAAATTTTGTCAAAATTTTATTTCTATAGAAAATTTTGTCGAAATTTTATTTCTATAGAAAATTTTTTCAAAATTTTATTTCTATAGAAAATTTTTTCAAACTTTTATTCCTATAGAAAATTTTGACAAAATTTTATTTCTATAGAAAATTTTGTAAAAATTTTATTTCTATAGAAAATTTTGTCAAAATTTTATTTTCATAGAAAATGTTGTCAAAATTGTATTTCTATAGAAAATTTTGTTAAAATTTTATTTCTTTAGAAAATTTTGTCAAAATTTATTTCTTTAGAAAATTTTGTAAAAATTTATTTTTTTAGAAAATTTTGTCAAAATTTTATTTTCATAGGAAATTTTGTCAACATTTTATTTCTATAGAAAATTTTGTCAAAATTTTATTTCTATAGAAATTGTTTTCAAAAATTTTATTTCTATAGAAAATTTTGTCGAAATTTTATTTCTATAGAAAATTTTTTCAAAATTTTATTTTTATAGAAAATTTTGACAAAATTTTATTTTTATAGAAAATTTTGACAAAATTTTATTTTTATAGAAAATTTTGACAAAATTTTATTTTTATAGAAAATTTTGACAAAATTTTATTTTTATAGAAAATTTTGACAAAATTTTATTTTTATAGAAAATTTTGACAAAATTTTATTTCTATAGAAAATTTTGTTTAAATTTTATTTCTATAGAAAATTTTTTCAAAATTTTATTTCTATAGAAAATTTTAACACTGCAAGTGTAGCTTAACCAACAGAGGAAAAGAATGTTTGTCAAATTTATTTGGGCAAAGCCCTAAAGACTGCAAGATGGTTGGATGGACGCATGTTTCGGAATTACCACATTCCTCATCAGCATCCTCTACTTGCAGCAAAATCAAAAAACAAAATAAACCCAGCCAACTGCACTCAAATCGATGATTTGACGGTGGCAAAGGAAAAGAGATATGTTTGTACGAATTTATTTCGGCATAAGCCGGCTATCAATGTAAAATCTTTTTTCTGAAGGTTCAAGTGTGGTTCATTGTTGGGTTTAATGAACTGGCTGAATTTATTCTGATAATTGGTTGATAGGTTTGCTGCAAGTAGACGATGCTGATGAGAAATGTGGTAATTCCGAAACGTGCATCCATCCAACCATCTTGCAGTCTATAGGGCTTTACCCAAATAAATTTGACAAACATTCTTTTCCGCTGTTGGTTAAGCTACACTTGTAGTTTAGTCAATGCATGGTTTAAGCGGAAATCAAAAAAACAACAACAATGATTAAACAACAAAACCAACGAGAAAAAAACAAAACGAAAATTTTATTTCTATAAAAAATTTTAACCACATTTTATTTCTATAGAAAAATTTGACAAAATTTTATTTCTATAGAAAAATTTATTTTTATAGAAAATTTTGTCAAAATTTTATTTGTATAGAAAATTTTGTCAAAATTTTATTTCTATGGAACATTTTATCAAAATTTTATTTCTATAAAAAATTTGTATTTTTATAGAAAATTTCTGGAGAGGTATGTTTTGCAAAATCTACCAAAACATCAAGAATTCTACCAAACATAAAACAAATCTACCATTTTGGACAGAATTCTATCAATTGTGGCAACCATGGATGCCACACAGCCAGTATCACGGTAACGAAAAGAAAAAGATCAAAATGCTTTTGTAATCTTGCAAAATCGTATAAAGTCGAAACGTCGATTTTCCAAATTTTCCTAACTTTAATATTCGACATTTCCAAATTTTAAAACTTCGAAAAGCCGACATTCCCAAATGATTTGATCTTTCCAAATTTTCAAAAAAGTCAATTTTTCTACATTTGGAAGGTCGACTTAATTTTTATTAGAATCGCTAAAATACTACTACTATGGAGAATTGCCGATTATTATCTCGCAATAGTAAGATCAAGAATCTATTATACCACATCCAAAACTTATTTAGTTTTGTTTATACAACACAGTTTCGATTCCACATAACTAAAAATCCTTGTAAATTTGTCTCTCTCTTTTTTAGCCCCAAAATTTCCTTCGTGAATTTTTCAATATTCATGGAAAATGTAAGAAAGTGAATCATATAACATACAATCATTCAATTCAATTTGTAAGACCTCACATAGACAAATGGCACTGGGATCAAGAAATCCACAAGTAAGAAATGAGTCATCATCATTGGTAAAAATGGGATGCAGAATCAAATACTGAACCACCTATTGATAGTAGATTGCATTTGCAGTCGATGGGACTTTTTTGTATTCCATGCACAGCCATTTGTGGTAAAGTAATGTACAAGACCATCCCCCCAACAACATAAGAGGGGGAAGGTAAGATGTATGACCAAAGGTATATAGCGGCCTTGGGCCTTGTTTGGTTCACATGTAGCGGTGAATCAAATCTTAGACGACAAAACCCAATCATTTGCTAACTAGAATTATTAACCACCTAGCCAGGGCAATGTGATGCACACTCAATGTTACTGAAGCATAACACCCACATTTGTTCCCACATAGACCAGGCAAATAAGACCTTTGTGGTAAACCTTATCAATGCTTACAAGATGACGTTTTACATCAAATTGTCATGGTTGACAACAATCAGTGGCCAGACTAAAAGATCAAGGCCGAAGGGGATGATTTAACTATGGGGAGGGGGGAGAATAAAGAGATTAACTTCATATACTCACTTGTTCCGAGAGCTCATATTGGTCCAGCTGTTTGTTAGGTTTTATTGTAAGTTATTGAAAAACCTTCAAGGATTTTTTTTTTATCACACAATTTCTCCAATACACTTTAGATTTGTATTGAAAACATTTTCACCATCAAATAATCTTTCCAGAAAACATGATTGAATAATTTCACTCTCTGAATCGGAAAATGGCACACTCACACTCACTGATTTCGGATGAAATTTCAAAACTGGAAATTTTCACTTTTTATTCGCCTGTGGCTTTTCAAAGCTTTTTGTATAAAAATTTGATAACGATAAGTATACGATTTTTATTTATTTCCTTATTTATATTGTAACAAATTCAACTTTTAACAATGTAAGGGCAGACTATTTGCACCACTGCTTCTTTGTCTGATGAATTGCTTGCAAAAACATACACTCTCGAAAATGCAAACCTTGTTAGCCACTCGCCCATAAACGTACGAATTCACTTTAATTTTTTCTTTTCTCAATGAGCCACACTTCAGTTTATTGTGTAGATTTGGATAATCAAATTTTCTATTGAATTAAATTGGAGGAGGAGAAATAAAATCTAAAAAAATCAACTGAATCCGCTGTTGGCTACTGTTCCTGGTTTCTACGTCTCGATTATCAGTTCGCTTATGACACTTTGTTGACAGTTGCTTTGCAGAATAATCGAAATTGTTTTGACATTTATGTCGAAGTAATCGATAGTATTGAGATCTGTGCAATCGATAACTAAGCGGAAACCTTAAAGGAGGCTTGAGACGATGAGAACTCGTTTTCTCATATGTGGCAGAAAGATGGTTATATCCCATCGTACGCTTGTTTTGCGCTTTACAGACGACAGTGCTTGTGTCGAACATATCCCATATATTGTGCACATTATAAGTTAAGTTCGAAGGCATAATCGATACTACTGCATGTTTATGGGATCGATAACACATTTACCTATTATTAAGTCATTGCCGACAAGTCGTATCGATCCGGCACACTGTAAGACTCTTTACAAACACCGACATTCCCTCCGGAATAACTGATAGTCTGTAAAGCGCATTACAGACTATCAGTTATTGCGGACGAACATATCTCATATATTGTGCACATTATAAATTAAGTCCGAAGGCATAATCGATACTGCTGCACGTTTATGGGATCGATAACACATTTACCGATTATTTAGTCATCGCCGACAAGTCGTTTCGATTGGCCACAATAGATTCTTTAGAAACATCCCTGCCAACGTTTTTTGAATTTGGGGGCGCTTCTGAGAATCCCCACTACGTCGAAAACAGTCGCATACGATATCCAAAACTCCTCGGAAAAGCGCCGTCACTATTGAGAAGTTGTACCACGCCAAGTTACTACAAAAAGTATCGCATGAGTGCAATTATTAGGTTCCCTTCTGGATACATGTAGAAGGACGCCAATAAGAGCCCCTTCAAACAATCAGACAAAGTGCATTTGAAGATAGTTGTAAAAGAATCATTGTGATCAAGTAAAACACGATTGTTTACATGTTTATTAATTATATTAAACATTTATAAATTCTCATAAATATAACATTTAAAAGACTATCACATCACATTTAACATATTTTTATGCATTAATAAAAGATTGAGGTTGAGTTACAACCCTGCTAACTTTTTTTGAATTTGGGGGCGCTTCTGAGAATCCCCACTACGTCGAAAACAATCATATACGACATTAAAAACTCGTCGGAAAAGCTCCGTCACTATTGAGAAGTTGTACCACGCCAAGTTTCTACAAAAAAGTTTCTCATCAGTGCAATTATTAGGTGCCTATTTAGATCAATTTCGAAGGACGCCAATAAGAACCCCTGCAAACTATCAGAAAAAGTGCATTTTAAGGTAATTGTAGAAGAATCATAGTGGCCAATACCCTGCCAACATTTTTTGAATTTGGGGGCGCTTCTGAGAATCCCCAGTACGTTGAAAACAATCATATACGATATCAAAAACTCGTCGGAAAAGCGCCGTCACTATTGAGAAGTTGTACCACGCCAAGTTACTACAAAAAAGTTTCGCATGAGTGCAATTATTAGGTGCCTTTATAGATCAATTTAGAACGACGCCAATAAGAGACCCTCCAAACAAACAGAAAAAGCACATTTTAAGATAGTGGTAAAAGAATCATTGTGGTCGAGTAAAACACGTTTGTTTAGATATTTAATAATTTGATTAATTATTTACAAATTCTTAAAAATATAACATTTATACCCTGCCAGCATTTCAAAGTTCCATTTCAACCTCATCGTTACCACAGACTCGTAAATGTCACTTCAACCATCATGAAAAGGTACATCAAAAAGTACATGCAAGTAATTTGCCATCCCTACTGTTAAAAAAGCCCTTTTTTTTGTGAAACGCCAAGCGCAACCAGCTTGTTATATTTTAATTAAATAAAAACGAAAATAAAGTTCTGAAAACATAGATTATACGCTTAAAATTGTGAAAGGTATATTGGTGAACAATTTAGTGATTTTCCAAATGGAATAAAGTGATTGTTTTTCAGATATTTTACAGACACGCTGCCTCCATGGAATAAAAACACTGGTTGATAGACGCAGCAACATGTAACTCGCTACTTGTAACTCAACATCATCATTAATGCCAAAAATTATGTTAAATGTAATGTGATAGTGGTATAAATGTTATATTTTTAAGAATTTGTAAATGTTTAATCAAATTAATAAATATCTAAACAAACGTGTTTTACTCGACCACAATGATTCTTTTACAACTATCTTAAAATGCACTTTTTCTGATTGTTTGGAGGGTCCCTTATTGGCGTCGTTCTAAATTGATCCATAAAGGCACCTAATAATTGCACTCATGCGAAACCTTTTTGTAGTAACTTGGCGTGGTACAACTTCTCAATAGTGACGGCGCTTTTCCGACGAGTTTTTGATGTCGTATATGATTGTTTTCGACGTACTGGGGATTCTCAGAAGCGCCCCCAAATTCAAAAAATGTTGGCAGGGTACCACTATCACATCACATTTAACATAATTTTTGGCATTAATGATGAGGTAGAGTTACAAGTAGCGAGTTACATGTTGCAGCGTCTATCAGCCAGTGTTTTTATTCGATGGAGGCAGCGTGTCTGTAAAATATTTGAAAAACAATCACTTTATTCCATTTGGAAAATCATAAATTGTTCACCAATATACCTTTCACAATTTTAAGCGTAAAATCTATGTTTTCAGAACTTTATTTTCGTTTTTATTTAAATAAAATATAACAAGCTGGTTGCGCTTGGCGTTTCACAAAAAATAAAATGGCTTTTGTAAAAGTAGTGATGGCAAAATACATGTATGAAGTACATTTTGTACTTTATGATATGCTGCCCCCCATCACAGTAGGATGGTTGTAGTGACATTTACGAGTCTGTGGTAGCGATGAAGATGAAATGGAACTTTGAAATGCTGGCAGGGGTAAAACACGATTGTGTAGATGTTTATTGATTTGATTAAACATTTATAATTTCTTATAAATATAACATTTTTCGGTTTATCTCATCACATTTAATATAATTTTTTGCATTAATAAAATAATGACGTTGAGTTACCAGTAGCAAGTTACATATTGCAGCGTCTATCAGCCATACATATTGCAGCGTCTATTTTGGAAAAATATTTGAAAAACTATCACTTTATTCTATTTGGAAAGTCGAAAATTGTTCACCATATACCTTTCACAATTTTAAGCGTAATATCTATGTTTTCAGAACTTTATTTTCGTTTTTGTTTAAATAAAATATAACAAGCTGGTTGCGCTTGGCGTTTCACAAAAAATAAAATGGCTCTTCTAACAGTAGTGATGGCAAAATACTTTCATGTACATTTTGTACTTTTTGATATGCTTCCCCATCACAGTTCGCGATGGTTGTGGTGACATTTACGAGTCTGTGGTAGCGATGATGATGAAATGGAACTTTGAAATGCTGGCAGGGAAGTTGCAAGTTACATGTTGTAGCGTCTATCAGCCAGTGCTTTTATTTCCAATGGAGGCAGCGTGCCTGGAAAAATATTTAAAAAACTATCACTTTATTCCATTTGGAAAGTCAAAAATTGTTCACCAATATACCTTTCACAATAACAAAATATACATGCAGCAGTATCGATTATGCCTTCGGACTACGAACTTATAATGTGGAACTTATGTGTGGGCACTGTCGTCCGGATAAACTTATAGTCTGCACGGAGCATTACCGTGTGGCCAATCGATACGAATTTTCGGCCATGAATAAATAATAAATATTAAGAATAAATCGACGGCATAATCGATACTGCTGCATGTTAGCAGTATCGATTATGCCGTCGATTTAACTTATAATGTGGCCAACATCTGCGCGGTTGAAAAAGACTGTTTTTCATATGTTTGGCTATAAACATATGTTTGGAACACAAATTTTTAAACACAATATTTTTGAGTGCAAGCATATAATGTTCATAAACTAGCATAACATGTTTGGGACATATATGTTAATATGTTAGAACATATTATGTTTGGGACATAAAATGTTTGTAAATATAATATGCTTGAATGCAAACATATATTAGTTTAGAAATAGCCTATAAACATATATGTGTTCAGTAGCTTGGAGCGCTATTAACAGGGAGCGATATTGAATTAAGTTGGTGGTTGTTGCTTGTTATTACAAAATTAACATTTTATTTTTCCTTGGGCAATTGATCAGCTACTTCTTTGATCCTTACAAACTGTGTGGTCCGCTGTTCGAATCCCCGTCCGGCAAAAGTTAAAATTAAAATAAAAAAATCATAAAATTGAATAATTTCTTCTACAATGTTTGTATTACAGAAAAAGGTGCTAAGAACTAAAAAATCTCGTGGAAGTGAGAAAGATGTCGGGGAATATACAATTGGGCAGAAACAAAATTTTGAGCATTCAGGTCGAAAACCTATGTTGTTAGCACCTATATTACCTGTTTATTTTCATAATTCATTATGATTGTAAATATATAAATAAATAAATAAAATTTTGAGCACAATATTGTTTGGGAGATTTTTTTTTAAGCGTATAATATTTTTGGGTGCAAAATGCTTCCAAACACATTATATGGTCACATAATAACATATTGTTTTTTGGAAGACAACATTATTGAATTTGGATGCAAAAATACAAAATGTTTGGAACTTAGAACCACTTCGAGACCGCATCTTGGGCAGCCCTGGTGACAGGTTGGCGTTAGACGAGTTGGCCCGCAGATTGGTGGAGGGGCGAGGTCGGCGTGTGGGGTCATACTCGGTTGCTGAGGACCGATACGTTATCAGGGGTAAACTCAGGCAGAGGAGGCGCCGGGTGATGGAATTCAGAATGGCACAGCGAGAGTACAACATAAATCCGAGGGGGCTGGCTCAGCGCATAATTGATGGTGTAGGCTGGGAGCCGAGAGACGCCCTTTTCATCAGAGAGGTAGAGGAGCGTTATGAGTCCATTTTTTCAGCTCCTTCTAGTACTGATGAGGCCGCAATTGGTGATGGGTATGATGAGGTTACAGTTACGTCGGAACCATTTACCAGAGACGAGGTTGCAATGTCGTTGAGGGCCATGAGGAACGACACGACGGGATCACGCTGAGGGTGTTGAGAAGCATGAATATCAACAGTTTGCTGTTGTTATTTAATGGGTGTATGCTTCTAGGATACACACCGGAGGCCCTCAAGCGAAGCAGAACGGTACTGATCCCGAAGGCGCTTAGCGGGGAGTCGGGTGCAACGACAGACTGGAGGCCTATTACCATCTCCTCCATGTTAATACGCCTAATGCACAAAATGCTGAGCAAGAGGTTTGAGCGCGTGCCGATTTGCGGAATGTAGCGTGGTTTTAGTCGGCTCGACGGGTGCGTCGCCAACGTTGCAGTAACCAACGCGATCCTAAAGATAATGAGGAGAGAGGGGCGTCCAATGTGCTTAGTTTCATTGGACGTCTCTAAAGCGTTTGACAGCGTCTCGCATTCCAGCATTGAGAGGGCAATAAGGAGCGTGAGGCTGGACCCGAGAGCAACGCGTTATGTCATCAACAACCTGCAAGGTGCTACGACAACGTTTGATGGTGGAGGCAGCTGGGTGCCAGTTAACAGAGGGGTCAAGCAGGGCGACCCGATTTCCCCAATGCTGTTCAACATGATGCTGGATGAGGTGGTTATGGCGTTGGATAAATACTCAGGCGTGTCGGTGGGTGAGACCAACGTGAAGGTTCTGGCGTATGCGGATGTCATCCTCTTGTTCGCTCGCAACGCGGAGGATGCCGAACGGATGGTGGAGGGGGTTCGGCAGTTCCTGGCGGCAAGAGGATTAAGGATCAATCCAGCAAAGAGCCACGTCATAAGACTGGAAACAGTACCAAGTAAGAAGAAGGTACTGGTTAGCAGGGAGCCGGTGAGATGCGGTGAAGAGTGGATTCCGGCGGTTGAGGTGTCACAGTCCATGCGATATTTGGGGGCTGAATTCACACCATATGGCGAGAGGACGTGTGCAGCACATATGCTTTTCACGCATCTGCAGAGGATCAAGAAGGCCCCCTGAAGCCGTCGCAGAAGTTGCGTGTGCTGCGGGATTACCTGCTCCCAAGATATGTGGCTTTCATCCAGCAACCAAACGTATCCAGAAAAATACTTAAGGAAGCTGACAGGAAAGTCAGAATTCTTGTGAGAGAGGTGCTGCGTATGAACCCCTTGCGCATAAATCGATTATGCATGCGCCCGTAAAAGGGGATCTTGGATTAATGTGTCTGGCGGAGCGAATCCCGGGAATAATGGATAGAAGGGTCAGCCGGTTGATGGAAGAAGATGTGACGTTTCGAGCAGTAGTAGAGGTGGAAGGTACATGGAGGCAGAGGATTGCGGCCATGGTACAACCGGTGAGCGGCAAGAGAAAGAACTTGGAGCATCACGCTGCGCTGCTCAATGGCTCTATGTCGGGCTGTGGTGGTCTCAGGCAGGTAGCTGCCCATAGGGAGTCGAGTAGATGGGTGTATGAGCCTCCACCCTTCTGGTCGGGTCAGGACTACGTGAAATACATACACCTAAGATTCAACATGCTGCCGTGCAGAGCGGTCCCGTCCAACCCGACTTCAGCGAGACGTTGCAGATCCCAAGGTTGTGAGAGGCAAGAAACCGTATGCCATATATTGCAGGCTTGCCAAGTTACGCATGCGGACCGCATCAACAGGAACAATTACGTGCAAGATCGGGTGGCAGCGCATGCCTCCGCAAGGGATGGGACGTCTCCATCGAAAAGCACGTCTATTGCCCTGAGGGTCTGAGGAAACCTGACCTCATATTCTCCAAAGGCCCCAGTGTAATAGTATCAGACGTCGCAGTTCATTGGGAGACCGCCGAGCCCCTTGCGGTGTGGTACGAGAGGAAGAGAGAGTATTATTCAACAGCTGGTTTCCTAGCCAGGATTCGTGAGCTGTACCCTAGGCGAGAAGTATTGGTTTTACCCTTCATAATGGGTGCCCGAGGGGCGTGGTGCCAGTTAAACAAAGATCTGATTGCGATGCTGGGACTGGAAGAGAAGAAAGTAGCCAGGGAAGCAGTGGCTGGGGTTCTAAAAGGTGGCATAATAACGCATGCAAAGTTCATGAGATGTGTGTGGGCAGACCGGTTTGGAGCTAGCAGGGTGTTCATGAGGGATGGAGTCTCGGGCAGGTTTAATGGAGATGACTAAACCAGCGGTGGAGACTGAGATGAGAGCAAAGGTGCACGACTACCGAGACAGAAGTGTCGAAACATGTTATGAAATTAACACTTTCTTTATAATTGCAATATAATTTATCCTTGTACAAAATGAAGTTTCATAGTAATTAAGTAGCTTTATTGTATTAGGGTAGGTTTTGTATGAATAAATAATGATTTAAATAGCCAAATGTCTAGTCATCTAATTAGTGACGCGCATGAATGAATTAACGAGATTCCTACTGTCCCTATCTACTACCTAGCGAAACCACAGCCAAGGGAACGGGCTTGGAATAATTAGTGGGGAAAGAAGACCCTGTTGAGCTTGACTCTAATCTGGCAGTGTAAGGAGACATAAGAGGTGTGGAATAAGTGGGAGATATTGGTCTTCGGGCCTTTATCGACAGTGAAATACCACTACTCTTATTGTTTCCTTACTTACTTGATTAAGTGGAACGTGTATCATTTCTTACGGGTATATTTATATATCTTATGGTATAGGGGTTTGATGCAAGCTTCTTGATCAAAGTACTAAGAGTTTGTTATATAATTGTAAACAAATCTCGATGAGATGATGGTATTTCGGTGCTATTGTCATATTTGAAATTTGGTATAACTCCTAATACCCTGCCAACATTTTTTGAATTTGGGGACTCTTTTGAGAATCCCCACTACGTCGAAAACAATCATATACGACATCAAAAACACGTCGGAAAAGCGCCGTCACTATTGAGAAGTTGTACCACGCCAAGTTACTACAAAAATGTTTCGCATGAGTGCAATTATTAGGTGCCTTTATAGATCAATTTAGAACGACGCCAATAAGGGACCCTCCAAACAATCAGAAAAAGTGCATTTTAAGATAGTTGTAAAAGAATCATTGTGGTCGAGTAAAACGCGTTTGTTTAGATATTTATTAATTTGATTAAACATTTACAAATTCTTAAAAATATAACATGTATACCACTATCACATTACATTTAACATAATTTTTGGCATTAATGATGATGTTGAGTTACAAGTAGCGAGTTACATGTTGCTGCGTCTATCAACCAGTGTTTTTATTCCATGGAGGCAGCGTGTCTGTAAAATATCTGAAAAATAATCACTTTATTCCATTTGGAAAATCACCAAATTGTTCACCAATATACCTTTCACAATTTTAAGCGTATAATCTATGTTTTCAGAACTTTATTTTCGTTTTTATTTAATTAAAATATAACAAGCTGGTTGCGCTTGGCGTTTCACAAAAAAATGGCTTTTTTTACAGTAGGGATGGCAAATTACTTGCATGTACTTTTTGATGTACCTTTTCATGATGGTTGAAGTGGCATTTACGAGTCTGTGGTAACGATGAGGTTGAAATGGAACTTTGAAATGCTGGCAGGGTACTCAGGTATGATCCAATTCAAGGACATTGCCAGGTAGGGAGTTTGACTGGGGCGGTACATCTCTCAAATAATAACGGAGGTGTCCCAAGGCCAGCTCAGTGCGGACAGAAACCACACATCCCTGCCAACATTTTTTGAATTTGGGGACTCTTTTGAGAATCCCCACTACGTCGAAAACAATCATATACGACTTCAAAAACTCGTCGGAAAAGCGCCGTCACTATTGAGAAGTTGTACCACGCCAAGTTACTACAAAAATGTTTCGCATGAGTGCAATTATTAGGTGCCTTTATAGATCAATTTAGAACGACGCCAATAAGGGACCCTCCAAACAATCAGAAAAAGTGCATTTTAAGATAGTTGTAAAAGAATCATTGTGGTCGAGTAAAACACGTTTGTTTAGATATTTATTAATTTGATTAAACATTTACAAATTCTTAAAAATATAACATTTATACCACTATCACATTACATTTAACATAATTTTTGGCATTAATGATGATGTTGAGTTACAAGTAGCGAGTTACATGTTGCTGCGTCTATCAACCAGTGTTTTTATTCCATGGAGGCAGCGTGTCTGTAAAATATCTGAAAAACAATCACTTTATTCCATTTGGAAAATCACAAATTTGTTCACCAATATACCTTTCACAATTTTAAGCGTATAATCTATGTTTTCAGAACTTTATTTTCGTTTTTATTTAATTAAAATATAACAAGCTGGTTGCGCTTGGCGTTTCACAAAAAAAATGGCTTTTTTAACAGTAGGGATGGCAAATTACTTGCATGTACTTTTTGATGTACCTTTTCATTTGTTCACCAATATACCTTTCACAATTTTAAGCGTATAATCTATGTTTTCAGAACTTTATTTTCGTTTTTATTTAATTAAAATATAACAAGCTGGTTGCGCTTGGCGTTTCACAAAAAAAATGGCTTTTTTAACAGTAGGGATGGCAAATTACTTGCATGTACTTTTTGATGTACCTTTTCATGATGGTTGAAGTGACATTTACGAGTCTGTGGTAACGATGAGGTTGAAATGGAACTTTGAAATGCTGGCAGGGATAGAGCAAATGCTGACTTGATCTCGGTGTTCAGTACACACAGGGACAGCAAAAGCTCGGAGTTTTTAACAAGAGGTGTCAGAAAAGTTACCACAGGGATAACTGGCTTGTGGCGGCCAAGCGTCCATAGCGACGATACGAATTTTCGGCCATGAATAAATAATAGGTAAATGTGTTATCGATCCCATTTAAGTTAAAGGGCACCTTATACGGTCGGATAAACCTTGCGACACAACACGTTGCAGTGACAAATCCGATAGTATAAGGTCATGTTCGCATGTTGCGGGGACGTGTTGGCATAAAATCAAAAGAACTTTGATTTTTTCTGGTTGGGTAGCACAAATCATTAGGTGTAAGGGGATGTTCGCCAAACATTGTCAAAAACAAATCTATTTTTACACTAAAAACAGGCATTTCTGCAATGTTAAATTAATGATATATTGCCAATTCTGGTTGGAAATTAAAGAAATATACAAATGCAAATCAGAATTATTGCAAAAACGTAGAAAAATTCCACTTCCATTCAATGGAAAACCAGGCAAGAGGTATTTTGAAATTCATAAAGTAATTTGTAATATATTAAATGTGGATTACTTCAGAAATCATTGTTTTGCAACATATAATCGGATTTTTATTATGTTCTTCCATTTTTTCAGTAAAAAATTGTTTCTCCTATAAAGGCCGGTACTATGTTCATTCTTGCGAAAAATTTTTATGGAAACCATTATTTCGCACATAGAAAGCGGCGTTTTTTTAGGTAGCTTGGAGCGCTATTTTACAGGGAGCGATATTGGATTAAGTTGGTGGTTGTTGCTTGTTTTTACAAAATAACATTTTATTTTTCCTTGGGCAATTGATCTGCTATTCCTTTGATCCTTCGTATAGTTTCGGAACAAAAATATGGTCCGTGTTTGATTTATAAACCCGCACAAATAGTTTTTAATAAATAAATTATTTCTTAATTCACATTGCAAATGGCGCCGTGCTATAAACGTCAGTTTTTCAACACGAAAAAACAAAGTATCACAAATGGAAAAAAATTCGCAAATTTTTCGCATTTTTTGGTTTTGTATGGAGTTTCAACGCGAAAACCGAACAGAGTACCGGCCTTTACTCTTCATACATCTTCGTTGCATGTTTATGCTTCTTCTTATTTTTTCATGTTGTCATCATATTTGTTCGTGCAGTGTAAGGGCAAAACTTGAACGAACACACAACAAATAGACGAACCTCTGTCGTAGTGTTTATCCGACCGTCTAAGGTCCGCTTAAGTTGACGGCATAATCGATACTGCTGCATGTTAGCAGTATCGATTATGCCGTCGATTTAACTTATAGTGTGGCCAACATCTGGGATATGTTCGATTCGGATAAACTTATAGTCTGGACGGCGCAATATTTGAATCCCGTGATTTTTTTTACGGGATCCCGAAATATTCGTGGTTCTTTAAATATTTTAAGTAATAACAATCAAAAAATTGTAGTCCGTTAATCTAATGTGGTTTAATTCAAGTTTATTAACAAGAAAATAACATACGTGTAGTGTTCGCTTTGCTCGTTGAAAGTCGCATTTATAAAAGCTAGAAATTTAACAAGTTTGGTTTAATTTTCGGAATCCCGGAAAATCCCGTGATTCAATATAAAAAAACCCAAATGACAACCCTAGTTTGGATACAAATACAATTTTCATAGATTGGACAATATATCACGAGTTGGGAACTTCTTACAGAGTTGTTTTATATTTCGCCACCACTGTATGGAATATGACAGCTGTTAATTTGGTTGTCAAATTGACGCTGTTTTGTTTTGATTGTTGGTCAATTGGGGGACGGACTTGATTTGTGGTAGTTTCGGTTTTGTGTTTTATATTCTGCTGCAAAAATTCTTCCACAGAAATTAAAATATTGTGCAAAAACTAGCAAATCTAAGATTTTTTGAGAAAAAAAACGCAGATTTCGTTGTACTACAACACAACAAGAAGTGATTGCATCTAAAGATTGTAAAATAAATATCGGGTTAATCAAATACAAGGAAAGTGCAAACAGACTATTTCCCTCAAATTGTTGGTGGGGCTTTTTTGTTTTTGCCACAATTGCTTTTTGCATTGCTGTCGTAGATTCAAAATAAAATTTTCTATTAAATCGACAACTTAATTACAACGACAATGGATGATATCAAATTGGCCAAGGTAAGTCATCGGAAATAGTGACAAAGATAAAAAACATGAGGATAGCATACTGCAGGTAAGGCGTTTTCGCACGCACATGCTGTATACAATAAGTTTTGCGTCCATATGCTATTGGTATTTTTGGTTTCTTCGGCAGGCTTTGTTGACTGAGTCATTTTAACTCAATGCTAAAAATACTCGAAAAAGAATGAAACTATCGTTCGTATCAAATTTTACAAGGACAATAGGCAATTTCACATATATAAAACTCCATACTGCTTCAATGTCTACAGATTCCGCCTATCGGCCCTTATCCTTGTATACGCTTCATTCATACATTCTTTATCCTGTCGTATACACACATATAATATGGTGCAAGTGTATCTACAGGTGTTATATTGATTTTCCAAAGTTGGAATTTATAAGACTATAGCTATGGCAGATTTTTCACAGAAGTGGGAGGGAAAAACTTAGCAGCGACCACTTTGGACGATATTTCCACATCAGAGTACACAGTTGACGCTGTGATCCAATACAGATAAAATAGGGCAAATCTCGTCGAGAACAGTCGGATAATGAACTTGATATTGGTAATAACTCTGAGAAAATCAAATCTGTTAATCTTATAACACAAACAAGTTAACATTTTCTTTAAAAGCATTCAAAAGTAAAATTAGTCCCAATATTCGTCTCAATTAAGTAACATTGCTTCATGTTTCTTCCATCAATGCTTGCCATAAATGTCTATTGTTAAAGTTGTTCTAATGTCCATGGACATCGAAAATGCATATAACTGCTAAAGGATAGATTTACTAGCAGAAATATTAATTGAGGCAGAAATTGAGCCGTCTTTCATGAAAACCATTTTTTTATCCAATCGGACTTTAAAGATGGGAAAAGTGGAAGTGGTGGTAACAAATAGCCTACCACAGGACAGCTGTCTGTCCCCCTTCTTCTTCAATATTTACACAAAAGACCTACATCAAGTTGATGATGATAAAACAATGCTATTTCAATATGCCAATGACTTTGTGATTGCTACTTTCCATAAAATCTTTGAAATTGAAATTTATCTCTCAATCCAAGGAAGTCAAATTGATTTGGATATTTCACTTTCCTTGGGAGAGTTCTCTCAAATTCCCTCTCGGATAGAGATCACCACAGTAAGATTGTAAAATCAATAGAACCCGTACCTCACATCAGTCAAAGGTAGGCTTAGTCCTAAAGTCGCACTCAATCCATACAAAAGTCTAGTTAGGTCAAAACTCGAGTATGCCCGTTCTACGACTTCCCACAGACCTAATTAAATCAACAAACGCATATCTTCTTTCCAAAACAACTTTCTTCGCAGATGCTTGGGACTATTAAAAACTACACCTGTACATAATTTTTTCGTTCTCGCAAATGAGTTGCCCACAGATCAGCGGGGGTCTTTATCTTACGGCTAAGGAGATTGTTAACATTAAGTTTTTTTAATCCAACTCTCTATGGCCTTATCTGCTATAATCCAAAAACATACAGCAATGTGTACTGTAAGTTCAAACTCCTTTTTTAACCGACTAGTATGTGAACGGATATGTTAAACATCAAAACTTCTTGTAACACCAAATGTCATCAGAGACAAAAATATCTTGTGTACATATTAAACAAAAGTATCATAATGAATATCATGAATATAAACGGGGTGGTTATATGATCATAGCTACCGATGCATCGCGATGCCTCAGTGAGTACTAATGCTACTGGTTGTGGCGTTCTCATAGTATCTCGGGACCATCATTTCTTTATTCGGATCGAATCACCCACGTAATGTACCTTAGGAAAACTGTGGGCCTTGAATAAAGCTGTGAATGGATACAGAAAATGTACAGATTTCACCGATAGCCCTGCAGCGTGCAAAGTTTTATAGAAAGGTGATAATAGTAATTACTTAGCATCTGAAATAGTTTTGAAGATAGACAGGTCATACATAGATTTTTTTCACATTATTATAATGGCATATTTATACCCTGCGCCACACTGTGGAACAGGGTATTATAAGTTAGTGCATATGTTTGCAACACCCAGAAGGAGACGAGATAGACACAGGGTGTCTTTGGCAAAAATGCTCAGGGTGGGCTCTTGAGTAGATATAGCGACGTCCGTCTGTCCGTGAACACATTTTTGTAAACAAAGTCTAGGTCGCAGTTTTAGTCCAATTGACTTCAAATTTGGCACAAGTATGTGTTTTGGCTCAGAATAGATCCCTATTGATTTTGGAAGAATTCGGTTCAGATTTAGATATAGCTCCCAAATATAGCTTCCGATTTACACTCATATGACCACAGAGGCCAATTTTTTGCTCCGATTTAGTTGAAATTTTGCACAGGGAGTAGAATGAGCATTGTTGCTATGCGTGCCAAATTAGGTTGAAATCGATTCAGATTTAGATATAGCTCCCATATATATGTTTTTCTGATTTGGACAAAAATTGTCAAAATACCAACATTTTCCTTGTAAAATCGCCACTGCTTAGTCGAAAAGTTGTAAAAATGACCCTAATTTCCCTAAACTTCTAATACATATATATCGAGCAATAAATCATAAATAAACTTTTGCGAAGTTTCCTTAAAATTGCTTCAGATTTAAATGTTTCCCATATTTTTTTACTAACATTGTGGTCCACCCTAGTGCTTTCGCCGACTTAAATTTTGAGTCTATAGATTTTGTAGAAGTCTATCAAGTTCTGTCCAGATCGAGTGCTACATAAATGTATGTATTTGGGACAAACCTTTATATATAGCCCCCAACACATTTGACGGATGTGATATGGTATCGAAAATTTAGATCTACAAAGTGGTGCAGGGTATAATATAGTCGGCCCCGCCCGACTTTAGCTTTCCTTACTTGTTTTCAATGAAAAAGCCGACCGACTTGCAAAATATGCTGCAGAAGCCGGAAGAACCTTGAATGTCATGCTTTTACCCAACCAAATGATGAATCAGCTCAAGCAACAAATTGGAGTTGCCTGGAACGAGCGATATATTTATGAATATAGGCTCAATGGCGACAATTTTTTTTTTAATTTTTTCCAACTGTGGTTTTACAATTTCAAAGCATACGCTTTTACAATTAAGATGATTAACCGGCTATAAGTGGATCATTCCTTTAATAAAGAATTTCTAAGAAAAATCGGTTTAGAAAATGACTCAAATTGTGATGTATACAACGTACATGAGACGGAACAACATAGTATTTTTGATTGTAAGAATTGAGAATAGATTTTAAGATTTTTTGAAAGTATATGAACCTGTATGATCTACTTAAATCCATGGATCCATAGATTGATTTGGACGAGCTTCTAGATTTCATTAAGAATGTCAAGATTACGATATAATCCTAAAGTTGGGTAGTTCGCGAACGAACTAGTTCAAGTGAACGGATCACTGAAATGAACGGACTGAACTAGATCACATTAATCGTTCTTTTTCGTTCACCATGTCAGTTCAGCTAGCTAAACAGTTTGTTTGCTCAGTTATTTTTGCTTTCCTTGGCATTGTCATAGTTTTCAGTCCTTAAACTCATATCGCTTTTTGTTGCACATAAATTATTCGGGATTATTTTCGTATTTATTTTTGTGGGATGAATAAAACAACGCAATATACTTGTAATTTATTATGAATTTGAAATGAACCAGAAAAGAACTGGAAACCCCTCACTGGCCGACAATGAACTAGAGAACTAACTGACCGAACTAGTTCACTGACCGAAAAAGAGCTGAAGTGAGCGATCATTTCATTGAACTACAATGCCCATCACTATATAATCCCAATCGTTGATGTTTCCAACGATGCCAAATTTTTCTATTGGGCAGGGTGTTAACCATACACGTCTCAGCCTGAAATAGCAGGTGTCCACTATACATAAACTAATTTAATCCAAAAGGAGTCCCTATGTATTATAGTGTAAAGTATTTCTGTTCAGACCGGGAGAAAGGCTTTTCTAATTACTGATCCAAGCGCTCTTGATAATGAAAATTTCTTGGGCGTTGGATGCCTGCTGTTACTGTTGTTCTATCTCCTTGGATTTTAAATATTTATAATATATATTAAATATTTATATAATATGTATATGAAACTGCATAATTTTTAATGGTTATTAGTATGAGGATATTTAAGAGTTTTTCGTATAAATTTTCTTATATATTTATTTTAACTTTCTTGTCCAATAAGCTCGAATAGATATTGTAATGATATGTAGTTTAAATGAATTGGACATTAACTCTCTAATGCTCAATCCCGCCTTTAGGCGGGCTTCTTTAAATCCGGAAGCATTTCGTAAAACACACCTTAAGACATTAAAAATGGGTAAAATAAAAAGAAAACTTAGTTTAAAACTGATCTAGAGGCTTTGCAGCATATACAGAATTTTACCGTATACATTTTTCTTGATTCGATTTCTTGATTTTGTACCGTTAACATTGAATATTTAATCAGCTGGCAAAAAAAAATGGGACATTAGAGGGGTAAAACAGCCTGAATTGATATCAAACTAACATAACAAAAAGTAAGCTTCGAAGAGCCCGTTGTAAAGAAGAAAAAAAAAAAACACTACTAATATTGTCGTTAGAATTGTTGTTGTGTCCTTGAAACCAGTTTCATATAGTAATCACAGTAATTGTTGTTGACTAAAAACAAGGAATTGTGTGATCGTTCGTCAATCAGGTGAATTCAGCAATGTATCTAACAAAGAATAAAGCCGCTGAGTGGCACCGCCGCCGACCATTTTTTTCCAGTCGACGCCACCGCCGAATATGTCGACTCACCTCGACTCAAATTTAACCGCCAATTAACCAAAAATAAAGATTTAAATCAGAAAAAAGGATTTACAATTGTTCTATTTTTTCCCAACTGATGTACAGAGGTGGTGAAGAAATGGTTCAATTTGGGAAGAATAATACTCGTATATAATTTTCATAAGGAATTAACATAAAAAACCCAAATTGAATCATCTCACCCGGCCAGATCTATCCAAAAGACTACGGAAATGTGTAGTAGCCAGTAACTTCATAGTGTCAATTCCCTTAATCTTCTTGTCCAATAAGTTCGAATAGATATTGTAATAATATGTAGTTTTTTATTATATATTTTATTTTACGAATATTATTTATTAAATTTTCCCACAATATGTTTTATTTTTTAATATATATTTTTAGCTCTTTGTAAATCTTTGACTTTTTAAACTTCTTTTTTTTTTAATTTAGTTTTAATGGATTTGAGTAGTATTCACGGTTGCTACAGTTGGTAGTATTCTACCAAAAATGGTAGGTTTTTAACTATTTTGTAGATTGGTCAAATTTTGCAAAACATTCCTCTAAGTGGTACTTCAAAAATTTCCTCCAGAAATAAAATTTTGACAACATTTTCTATAGAAATAAAAATTTGACAAAATTTTCTATAGAAATAAAATTTTTCTAGAGAAATAAAATTTTGACAAAATTTTCTAGAGAAATAAAATTTTGACAAAATTGTCTAGAGAAATAAAATTTTGACAAAATTGCCTATAGAAATAAAATTTTGACAAAATTTTCTATAGAAATAAAATTTTGACAAAATTTCCTATAGAAATAAAATTTTGACAAAATTTTCTATAGAAATAAAAATTTGACAAAATTTGCTATAGAAATAAAATTTTGACAAAATTTTCTATAGAAATAAAATTTTGACAAAATTTTCTATAGAAATAAAATGTTGACAAAATTTTCTATAGAAATAAAATTTTGACAAAATTTTCTATAGAAATAAAATTTTGACAAAATTTTCTATAGAAATAAAATTTTGACAAAATTTTCTATAGAAATAAAATTTTGACAAAATTTTCTATAGAAATAAAATTTTGACAAAATTTTCTATAGAAATAAAATTTTGTCAAAATTTTCTATAGAAATAAAATTTTGACAAAATTTTCTATAGAAATAAAATTTTGACAAAATTTTCTATAGAAATAAAATTTTGACAAAATTTTCTATAGAAATAAAATTTTGACAAAATTTTCTATAGAAATACAATTTTGACAAAATTTTCTATAGAAATAAAATTTTGACAAAATTTTCTATAGAAATAAAATTTTGACAAAATTTTCTATAGAAATAAAATTTTGACAAAATTTTCTATAGAAATAAAATTTTGACAAAATTTTCTATAGAAATAAAATTTTGACAACATTTTCTATAGAAATAAAATTTTGACAAAATTTTCTATAGAAATAAAATTTTGACAACATTTTCTATAGAAATAAAATTTTGACAAAATTTTCTATAGAAATAAAATTTTGACAAAATTTTCTATAGAAATAAAATTTGGACAAAATTTTCTATAGAAATACAATTTTGACAAAATTTTCTATAGAAATGAAAATTTGACAAAATTTTCTATAGAAATAACATTTTGACAAAATTTTCTATAGAAATAAAATTCTGACAAAATTTTCTAAGAAATAAAATTTTGACAAAATTTTCTATAGAAATAAAATTTTGACAAAATTTTCTATAGAAATAAAATTTTGACAAAATTTTCTATAGAAACAAAATTTTGACAAAATTTTCTATAGAAATAAAATTTTGACAAAATTTTCTATAGAAATAAAATTTTGAAAAAATTTTCTATAAAAATAAAATTTTGATAAAATTTTTTATAGAAATAAAATTTTGACAAAATTTTCTATAGAAATACAATTTTGACAAAATTTTCTATAGAAATAAAATTTTGACAAAATTTTCTATAGAAATAAAATTTTGACAAAATTTTCTATAGAAATAAAATTTTGACAAAATTTTCTATAGAAATAAAATTTTGACAAAATTTTCTATAGAAATAAAATTTTGACAACATTTTCTATAGAAATAAAATTTTGACATTTTCTATAGAAATAAAATTTTGACAACATTTTCTATAGAAATAAAATTTTGACAACATTTTCTATAGAAATAAAATTTTGACAAAATTTTCTATAGAAATAAAATTTTGACAAAATTTTCTATAGAAATAAAATTTGGACAAAATTTTCTATAGAAATACAATTTTGACAAAATTTTCTATAGAAATGAAAATTTGACAAAATTTTCTATAGAAATAACATTTTGACAAAATTTTCTATAGAAATAAAATTCTGACAATTTTCTAAGAAATAAAATTTTGACAAAATTTTCTATAGAAATAAAATTTTGACAAAATTTTCTATAGAAATAAAATTTTGACAAAATTTTCTATAGAAATAAAATTTTGACAAAATTTTCTATAGAAATAAAATTTTGACAAAATTTTCTATAGAAATAAAATTTTGACAAAATTTTCTATAGAAATAAAATTTTGAAACAATTTTCTATAAAAATAAAATTTTGATAAAATTTTTTATAGAAATAAAATTTTGACAAAATTTTCTATAGAAATACAATTTTGACAAAATTTTCTATAGAAATAAAATTTTGACAAAATTTTCTATAGAAATAAAATTTTGACAAAATTTTCTATAGAAATAAAATTTTGACAAAATTTATAGAAATAAAATTTTGACAAAATTTATAGAAATACAATTTTGACAAAATTTTCTATAGAAATACAATTTTGACAAAATTTTCTATAGAAATAAAATTTTGACAAAATTTTCTATAGAAATAAAATTTTGACAAAATTTTCTATAGAAATAAAATTTTGACAAAATTTTCTATAGAAATTAAATTTTGACAAAATTTTCTATAGAAATAAAATTTTGACAACATTTTCTATAGAAATAAAATTTTGACAACATTTTCTATAGAAATAAAATTTTGACAAAATTTTCTATAGAAATAAAATTTTGACAACATTTTCTATAGAAATAAAATTTTGACAAAATTTTCTATAGAAATAAAATTTTGACAAAATTTTCTATAGAAATAAAATTTGGACAAAATTTTCTATAGAAATACAATTTTGACAAAATTTTCTATAGAAATGAAAATTTGACAAAATTTTCTATAGAAATAACATTTTGACAAAATTTTCTATAGAAATAAAATTCTGACAAAATTTTCTAAGAAATAAAATTTTGACAAAATTTTCTATAGAAATAAAATTTTGACAAAATTTTCTATAGAAATAAAATTTTGACAAAATTTTCTATAGAAACAAAATTTTGACAAAATTTTCTATAGAAATAAAATTTTGACAAAATTTTCTATAGAAATAAAATTTTGAAAAAATTTTCTATAAAAATAAAATTTTGATAAAATTTTTTATAGAAATAAAATTTTGACAAAATTTTCTATAGAAATACAATTTTGACAAAATTTTCTATAGAAATAAAATTTTGACAAAATTTTCTATAGAAATAAAATTTTGACAAAATTTTCTATAGAAATAAAATTTTGACAAAATTTATAGAAATAAAATTTTGACAAAATTTTCTATAGAAATACAATTTTGACAAAATTTTCTACAGAAATAAAATGTTGACAAAATTTTCTATAGAAATAAAATTTTGACAAAATTTTCTATAGAAATGAAATTTTGACAAAATTTTCTATAGAAATAAAATTTTGACAAAATTTTCTATAGAAATAAAATTTTGACAAAATTTTCTATAGAAATAAAATTTTGACAAAATTTTCTATAGAAATAAAATTTTGACAAAATTTTCTATAGAAATAAAATTTTGACAAAATTTTCTATAGAAAAAAAATTTTGACAAAATTTTCTATAGAAATAAAATTTTGACAAAATTTTCTATAGAAATAAAATTTTGACAAAATTTTCTATAGAAATAAAATTTTGACAAAATTTTCTATAGAAATAAAATTTTGAATAAATTTTCTATAGAAATAAAATTTTGACAAAATTTATAGAAATAAAATTTTGACAATTTTGGTATGGTTGTTATCGGCTAGTATATACTAGCGCAATCTACCAAATTTCAAGCGGATCGGATGAATTTTGCTCCTCCAAGAGGCTTGAGAGGTAAAATCGGAATCGGTTTATATGGGGGCTATATATAATTATGGACCGATATGGACCAATTTTTGCATGGTTATTAAAGACCATATACCAACACCATGTACCAAATTTCAGCCAGATCGGATGAAATTTGTTTCTCTTTGAGGCTCCGCCAGCTAAATCTGGGGATCGGTTTCTATGGGGGCTATATGTAATTATGGGCCAATGTGGACCAATTTTTGCTTAGTTGTTGGAGACCATATACTAATGCCATCTACCAAATTTCAGCTGGATTGGATGAAATTTGCTTCTCTTAGAGGATCCACAAGCCAAATCTGAGGATCGGTTAATATGGGGGCTATGTATGATTATGAACCTATATGGACCAAGTTTTGTATAGATGTTATCGGCCATACACTAGCGCAATGTACCAAATTTCAACCAGATCGGATGAATTTTGCTCCTTCAAGAGGCTCCGGAGGTCAAATCTGGGAATCGGTTTATATGGGTGCTATATATAATTATGGACCGATATGGACCAATATTTGCATGGTTATTAGAGACCATATACCAACACTATGTACCAAATTTCATCCAGGTCGGATGAAATTTGTTTCTCTTTGAGGCTCCGCCAGCTAAATCTGGGGATCGGTTTATATGGGGGCTATATGTAATTATGGGCCGATGTGGAACAATTTTTGCATAGTTGTTAGAGACTGTTGGTATATAGTCTATGTTCTCAATTTCAGCCGGATTAGATGAAATTTGCTTTTCTTTGAGGTCCCGCCAGCTAAAAATCTGGGGATCGGTTTATATGGACCAGAGAACGGCTGCGATCTACCGCAACCGAGCAATGTATTTAGTAAACACCAACATTTGCAATCTTAAAACACCAATTGGTAAAAAAAATTCAACCACCAATATCCAATGCAACCGACGACTGTCGGTGTTTGTTAGTATGAGTGTTGATTTCTCGAAAACACCATAGTAAAGCAATCACACAAATTGGTTACCCATATCTCAGCAGTTTGGTATTCTCTTATTTGGTACTCTCTCAATTCTCTTGAGCTAATGCCAACTGCTAGTAACTGTTGTTGTTGAGTGCAATCACACTTAAGTGCCAACCTCGTTTTTTGTTTACCGAGCGTTGTTACGATGTCGATTGGTTTAAGATTGCAAGACACTGCATACGAACATTGTTATATACTAGTGGTGTTTTTATTCTCGCGTTTGTATCAATGTAAAAGATCGCATGGTAATTGGTGCCTTACTCACTGCCACCGACATTTTGTGGGTAAGATTGCGATACGAAAAAAAGCCACCGGTTGCAGTTCTCTGATATGGACCAATTTTTGCTTAGTTGTTGGAAACCATATACTAATGCCATGTACCAAATTTCAGCCGGATTGGATGAAATTTGCTTCTCTTAGAGGATCCACAAGCCAAATCTGGGGATCGGTTTATATGGGGGCTATATATAATTATAGGCCGATATGGACCAATTTTTGCATGTTTGTTAAAGACCATATACTAACACCATGTACTAAATTTCAGCCAGATCGGATGAAATATGCTTCTCTTCGAGGCTCCTCAAGCCAAATCTGGGGGTCCGTTTATATGGTGGCTATACGTAAAAGTGAATCGATATGGCCCACTACTTGTTCCAAGTTCCAAGTTTCAAGTTGATGGCTTGTTTCGTTCGGAAGTTAGCGTGATTCCAACAGACGGACGGACAGAATTTCACCACGACCCAGAATATGGGGGTCTTAGAGCAATATTTCGATGTGTTACAAACGGAATGACAAAGTTAATATACCCCCATCCTATGGTGGAGGGTATAAAAATATCAAGTATCAATTTTTTAGTTCAATTAACTTTTTAATTGATACTATCATTTCTCTGTGATTGAAGACATTTCAATTAAAAAATAAATTGGATCAATTAATTTCGTGATCGAATCAGAACAAAAATTTTGTTCGCAAAAAGTTCGCATTGTAAGGACATGAAATATTTTTTTTAGTATGGGGTAGTATCTGTTATCAAATCCAATCTGAAATTCTATATATTTTCAATTATTTTCATGGTGTATAACCTCCACCCTAGGACATTTTCTATTTGCAAAAAAAAACATGAATGAAATATTCCTCATTTGCTCTCCCATAGCTCTTAGCCAACCAAGAGAATTAGGAAATAATGTGCGCAAGTACAGATAAAATTTCCCAATGTTAACTACAAGAAAAACCCCCATATTTTTTGAACAACCTATGACAATATGAATTTGGTAATACTCTCAGACATTACTGAGTTTCTTTTTGAACCTCGGACAAATCGGTATATCGGTACGGAATACGTTCAAGAATTGTGCACGGAAAGTTTTGTATACTAAGTAAAACTAGCAACACCCATCCTCTGTAATTTTTGTTAAGCTGTAGAAATTCTTCAATTTACAGCTCTAACAACGAAAGAAAAGAAAGGAAAAAGTTTAAAGTCTTGTTGTATGTTTCAGTAGATAAAACGTAAAGGACGAAAAGGAAGGACGAAACAGTGTCATAACCTAGAGACATCCTTTTCTTTGGTTTATTTATTTGTGTTTGTTATTAGGTTTCGATATTACTCGACTACTGCTACTACTACTACAACTACTACACTTAGCTGTAAGTGAGTGTTTTTGTGCGCGGGAGTATGTCTCTTTGTGTGTGTGTGTTTCTGATGATTACAAAAGGTGTAAATTGAGTTGAGGGGATTTCGTTTTTTTTGTTTTTAATGAAGTAAAAGGTGAAAGTGATTCCTTTTGTGTGGTATTTATTTTTCAATGTGGTAGTAGTATCCTTTGAGACCTTATATGTATATCGACCAAACGAAATAAACCAAACAAAAAAAAAAAAAACAATTGTACTTCGTGACTTCAAAGTAATCAAACGAAATTTCTAAGCATATACTCCACGTGACCAGATTATTTTATTTCTATACCAAATACAATTGTCGTCATCTTTGAAATTTTTTTTTTCTATTTCAATTTGTGTGAAAAATGTGAGTTTTTTTTTTGGTTTTGAATTTAATTTCTATTTGTCTCTCTTGCCAGTAGTTTGGAAAAAATAAGACATTCTTTTCCTATTCACTTTAAAATACTATGGACTTTACAAGATTCATGAATAAATTCAATGAAATCGAGCGACAATTGTCGCCTACTTCCGCTTTGCGGTTAAGTTTTGATAATATTTCACCGGAAACCGAAGAACCTGAAAATAAACGCCTATGGGGTGTACCTGTACCACCGTTTGTCTCCGAAAAAGTTGTCTCATGGATTGAGGAGGAATTTACCGATCCACCGATATTTTACAATGATATTTTGGTATTGAAAAAGGTTAGTTCCATTGAAATTTTATTGATAATTCCACTATTTCATAGTTCTTCTTTGTGATTATGTTCAACTATACATTAATTTAATATGAATGTGTGTGATTTTTATGTTTTTCCGCCAAAAATATTTATATAAATATAATGGGATATTTTCCAATCATCAATATTTATATACTCGTCATTTTGGGCAAATTATATGTAAATTATGGGATGCAAAAATCGAAAACAAAGTCTATTTTGGACATAACTTTTGGCAAACAAAAAACAAAAAAAAAAAAACAATTGAAATCGAGTTTTCCAATTCGAAGGAAAAAGTCAATATTGCATTGGAAATTTCATATAAATATTTTTACAAAAGCCCTGAGAGTATGTATAGTGGATATCAATTATTTTAAAAATTCGCCAATAATTTTTTTGATTTATTTATCGATTAATTACATTTGCAATAAAATTATATATAATTGTAAGCTTTGACTACTAGGGTCTTGAGCTTGTTATTAGACGAATTACCAGAAATCTCAAAAGTCGAAATGTGGACTTCACCGAATTACCCGAATTTATTCTGATAATTGGTGGATAACAGGTTGGCTGATAAGTCCCCGGTCTGGCACATAGATGGCGTCGATAGTATTAAATGCCTATTATTTTTATATAGTACCAACCTTCAAATGATTCGTGTCAAAATTTGATGACTGTAAGTCAATTAGTTTGTGAGATAGAGCGTATTTTGTGAAGCAACTTTTGTTATTGTGAAAAAAATGGAAAAAAAGGAATTTCGTGTTTTGATAAAATACTGCTTTCTGAAGGGAAAAAATACGGTGGAGCAAAAACTTGGCTTGATAATGAGTTTCCGGACTCTGCCCCAGGGAAATCAACAATAATTGATTGGTATGCAAAATTCAAGCGTGATGAAATGAGCACGGAGGAAGGTGAACGCAGTGGACGCCCGAAAGAGGTGGTTACACACAAAAAAAAAAATTCTGAATCAATCACGAAATTAATTGATCCAATTAATTTTTTAATTGAAATGTCTTCAATCACAGAAATGATAGTATCAATTAAAAAATTAATTGAGACTCAATTAAAAAATTAATCGATCCAATTAAAAAATTAATTGATACTATTAATTTGTGTGATTGATTTTTATTTCAATTAAAAAATTTGTTGATTCAATTAAATTTTTAATTGAATATTTTTTAAAACTCAATTAAGATTTTAATTGGAAAATTTTTCGTGAAATTTTTTTCTGTGTACCGACGAAAACATCAAAAAAATCCACAAAATGATTTTGAATGACCGTAAAATGAAGTTGATCGATATAGCAGAGGCCTTAAAGATATCAAAGGAACGTGTTGGTCATATCATTCATGAATATTTGGATATGCGGAAGCTCTGTGCAAAATAGGTGCCGCGCGAGCTCACATTTGACCAAAAACCAAAACGTGTTGATGATTCTGAGCGGTGTTTGCAGCTGTTAACTCGTAATACACCCCAGTTTTTCCTTCGATATGGCTCCATCACTGCACTCCTGAGTCCAATCGACAGTCGGCTGAGTTGACAGCGACCGGTGAACCGTCTCCGAAGCGTGGAAAGACTCAAAAGTCCGCTGGCAAAGTAATGGCCTCTGTTTTTCGGGATGCGCATGGAATAATTTTTATCGATTATCTTAAGAAAGGAAAAACCATCAACAGTGACTATTATATGGCGTTATTGGAGCGTTTGAAGGTCGAAATCGCGACAAAACGGCCCCATATGAAGAAGAAAAAAGTGTTGTTCCACCAAGACAACGCACCGTGCCACAAGTCATTGTGGCACGGTGCGTTGTCTTGGTGGCAAAAATTCATGAATTGGGCTTCGAATTGGTTACCCACCCACCGTATTCTCCAGATCTGGCCCCAGCGACTTTTTCTTGTTCTCAGACCTCAAAAGGATGCTCGCAGGGAAAAAAATTGGCTGCAATGAAGAGGTGATCGCCGAAACTGAGGCCTATTTGAGGCAAAACCGAAGGAGTACTACCAAATGGTATCAAAAAATTGGAAGGTCGTTATAATCGTTGTATCGCTCTTGAAGGGAACTATGTTGAATAATAAAAACGAATTTTGACAAAAAAAAATGTGTTTTTCTTTGTTAGACCGGGGACTTATCAGCCAACCTGTTAGTTTTACTGCAAGTAGAGGATGCTGATGAGAAATGTGGTAATTCCGAAACGGCTGTCCATCCAACCATCTTGGGTATATAACTCCGGTTGGTAGCTGTGCTCCAGGTTATAGCCCAAACATTGAGTGGCTGTTGTGCGGGTTCTGGGAGACTTTAATGCCCACCATGAACTTTGGCATTCTCTCTCTTGGGTAATGGCCATTGAGGCATAGCTTTGCCAGAGCAGATAGATGACTCCACATTATGCACGGTGAACGAAGAAGCCCCCACGAGGATTATGGGTGATTGCAGCAATTCGCCAGATTTATCTTTAGCATCGCCTGGTCTGATAAATGATGTTTCCTGGGAACCGACCCTCCGATTTCAAAACCTCTGAACGCCGGACGTTTATAAACCAAATGAAAGCCAACTGGGAAGGCTTCAGAGAATATACAGATCGCCGCTTCAGTGAGCTCCGGTCCCCAATTGAGGCCCAACGTCCAAGCTGAAGCGGTGGGACTCGCAGACGAGCGTGATGAGCGCCGTCGCGCTATCCCTGCTGACCCTAGAATCAGGGAACTAAATCTAGAGATTAGTAAGATAGTCGACGAGCATAAGCGGAACACATGGTTAGAGCACCTGAAGCAATGAAACCTAGGCACAGGAACAGGAAAATTGTGGTCAACAGAGAGAACCCTATCGAACCCCGATACGAGGGATGATGGGATTTCAGTCACCTTTGGCAACGTGGCTGTGACTGATCCGAAGAGATGCGCTAGATACTTCAACCGACAGTTTGTCGCTCATCCCGAGAGTGATAGAGCGAAAGGAGAGCCACTCGTCGCATACGTGGTCTCCGAGCCGACTACGCACCACAAATTACCACAGCAGAAGTTACCAATGTCATCAACAGCGTGAAACCATCAAAGGCGCTGGGCCCCGACGGAATTCCAATGCTAATGCTGAAGCATCTGGGAATACTGGGAGTTGGATACCTGACCAAACTTCTCAATTTGTCCTTGGAATCACTCATTATACCCGATGTCTGGAAGATGGGTAGGAGATTCCACTACTGAAGCCAGTCAAAGATTCGAGTAAAGGTGAATCGTACAGACCGATATCCCTTCTATCACCAGTAGCCAAGACCCTTGAGGCACTACTCCTCCCTAGCTTTGTGGAGAATTTTCCAGCTGCACGCCATCAACATGGATTCCGTAAGGTACACGGTACGACGACAGCCTTACATGCCATTTCGACACATATCAATAGGGGACTTAATCAGCCCAAGCCGTGTCATAGGACGGTCCTCGTGGCGCTTGACCTATGGAAGGGATTCCATATGGTCAACTATTCGAGGACATCTAAAATACGTCCCCACCGGCAGGAACGAAGCTTTGGGTTCTGAATTATCTGTGCGGTCGCAAGTCGTACGTGAAATTCAGGGATAAGATGTCAAAACCGCGTAGAGTTAAACAGGGAGTTCCCCAGGGTGGGGTGATATCTCCGGAACTGTTTAATCTCTACCTGTTCTCGATTCCACACCCTCCTGACGGCATCGGGCACAGGGCCCATTGTTGATGACATATGCGATCGTTTAAATGTCTACATTGCTGATCTTACCAGTTATTTCACTGCTAGAAATCTGAGGATATCTGCCACCAAATCCTCAGGCACACTGTTTACTACACACGCAAAAAAATAATTCTTTCCTCTCAAACGAAATTTTAGTCAAACAAAGTTCGTTTCTCATTTGCTTTTCGCTGTAAGGAAGTGTATTTGGAAGAAAAGTATATACTTTTTGTGATAAACGTTTATTCTTTTCCAGGATTTACAAAAAATTTCATAAAGACAAACTAAAAAAAAATACATTGTTTTCTTGCTAATTGTTTTTTAGTTCTTAACACCGTTTCCTGTAATACCAACAATGTAGAAGAAATTATACGATTTTATAAATTTTTAAAATTTTTTTACCTTTCGCCTGGAC
Organism: Haematobia irritans; assembly: GCF_050003625.1. NCBI lineage: Eukaryota > Metazoa > Arthropoda > Insecta > Diptera > Muscidae > Haematobia > Haematobia irritans. The sequence continues at coordinate 101,110,133 of NC_134401.1, read as the reverse complement.
GGAGAATCGAACCGCGGACCATGCACATTGTAAGCCAACACACTAACCACTGAGCTATGTACCTGTTATGGTCATCAATAGATAAATATCCATATAAGTTATATTTATATAGCATAGCTTGCGGCGCCCACGAACCGAATAAACAAAGTTTATTTAACAGAAACAAACATTTAGTTTGGCACCGTGGAGCAGTGGTTGCTACGTCCGACTTGCATGCCAAGGGTCGTGGGTTCGATCCCTGCTTCGACCAAAGTTTTTTTTTTGTTTTTTTTTTTACATATATTCCTGATATGTTCGGAAGATTTCGAAAAAATGTTCCACATTACATTGTAGTATATTAAATTTTGAACTGTAAAATGTGTCTTGTTAAAGACCTAAAGTTAGAAAAGAACAATGTTTGATATAAACGAAATGGACTGTGCTGTTGTTTCAAAAATAATTTTTTGTATTGAAAAAATAAAAATTTTGTAATAAACGAATTTTTTTGGTGATAAAAGTTTAAAATTTTCCAAGCAATTCAAAAAACTCTAACAAAAGAAAAACGTTTTCGGTACACGTTTTCCAAACGTTTTTTTTCTTTGCGTGCATGGACGGCGGAAGGCAGTTGAATGTTAGAGTCGATGGCGAAATAATTCCGACCACAAAATACCCCAAGATTCTTGGGGTCACATTCGACAGCCTTTTCAGGTCATCTACCCATGCCACTGCAATATGTAATAAGCTCCGCGGTAGAAACAAATTCCTCAAGTCACTTGCCGGCAGTACTTGGGGTGCGGACAAAGAAACCTTGTTAACTACTTATAAGGCAATTGGCCAATCAGTGGTAAACTATCCAGTGTGGACAACACAGACTAGTGATACGCAGTGGAATAACATACAGACCTGCCAGAACGCTGCCCTTCGAACTGCGACTGGGTGTCTCCGCAGCACACCCCTGGATCACCTTTATGTGGAGACAAAGATCATCCCTGTGCGAAGACACAATTACATGTTGTCAAAGCAGTATCTTCTGGGTTGTTATGACAGTAATCATCCAAACCACCATCTCATGGATACACAACAACCGCCCAGGAACGTAAGGGTTGATATACATCATCTAGAGTGCGAGATCCAACGCTACAAAAAAGAGCCTCTAGATCAAGCAGCGTACCAGACAGGCTTGAAGAGGATTCATGGGGATGCTGTAGCTGAAGCGGTGAGAAGCTACAAGTTTAATCCTGTTCTCTGAATCCATCCACCGCCCATAGTACCGGAGGAAGGAAACCTCCCACGGCCACGGTAGTTTTAGACCAATTAAGATCAGGCAAGTGCAGCCGCCTCAATTCCTACTTATCAGTGATTGATAGTATGTCCAATTTGCAACCACGCGTCATCTTTTCTCTTGCCCAGCTAAACCAACCCAACTTACCACCAGACACCCCACCTTAGTCGCAGAGTTCCTCGATCTGGCCACAAGCTGAAGTACCAAAGCGTATACCATAAAATGGGTGAAATCACAATAAGCTGTTACAACAACAACAACCAATTATCAGAATAAATTCGGGTAATTTACTAAACCCAATAAAATGTTATTTCTATAGAAAATTTTTGTCAAAATTGTATCGCTGTAGAAAATTTTGTCAAAATTTTATCGCTACAGAAAATTTTGTCAAAATTGTATCTCTATAGAAAATTTTGTCAAAATTGTATCTCTATAGAAAATTTTGTCAACATTTATCGCTATAGAAAATTTTGTCAAAATTTTATCGCTATAGAAAATTTTGTCAAAATTTTATCTCTATAGAAAATTTTGCAAAAATTGTATCTGTATAGAAAATGTTGTCAAATCTTTATCTCTATAGAAAATATTGTCAAAACTTTATCTCTATAGAAAATTTTGTCAAAATTTTATTTCTATAGAAAATTTTGTTAAAATTTTATCGCTATAGATTTAAATTTTGTCAAAATTTTATTTCTATAGAAAATTTTGTCAAAATTTTATCGCTATAGAAAATTTTGTCAAAATTTTATCTCTATAGAAAATTTTGTCAAAATTTTATCGCTATAGATTTAAATTTTGTCAAAAATTTTATTTCTATAGAAAATTTTGTCAAAATTTTATCGCTATAGAAAATTTTGTCAAAATTTTATCTCTATAGAAAATTTTGCAAAAATTTTATATCTATAGAAAATTTTGTCAAATCATTATCTCTATAGAAAACATTGTCAAAACTTTATCTCTATAGAAAATTGTATCTCTACAGAAAATTTTGTCAAACCTTTATCTCTATAGAAAATATTGTCAAAACTTTATCTCTATAGAAAATTTTGTCAAAATATTATTTCTCTAGAAAATTTTGTCAAAATTTTATCTCTGTAGAAAGTTTTATCAAAATTTTATCTCTATAGAAAATTTTGTCAAAATTTTATCTCTATAGAAAATTTTGTCAAAATTTTATCTCTATAGAAAATTTTGTCAAAATTTTATCTCTATAGAAAATTTTGTCAATTTTATATCTATAGAAAATTTTGCAAACATTTTATATCTATAGAAAACATTGTCAAAACTTTATCTCTATAGAAAACATTGTCAAAACTTTATCTCTATAGAAGATTTTGTCAAAATTGTATCGCTATAGAAAATTTTGTCGAAATTGTATCGATATAGAAAATTTTGTTAAAATTTTATCTATAGACAATTTTGCCAAAATTTTATCTCTATAGAAAATTTTGTCAATTTTATATCTATAGAAAATTTTGCAAACATTTTATATCTATAGAAAACATTGTCAAAACTTTATCTCTATAGAAAACATTGTCAAAACTTTATCTCTATAGAAGATTTTGTCAAAATTGTATCGCTATAGAAAATTTTGTCGAAATTGTATCGATATAGAAAATTTTGTTAAAATTTTATCTATAGACAATTTTGCCAAAATTTTATCTCTATAGAAAATTTTGTCAAAATTGTATCTCTATTGAAAATTTTGTCACAATTTTATCGCTATAAAAAATTTTGTCAATATTTTATCTCTAAAAACAATTTTGTCAAAATTTTATCGCTATAGAAAAATTCGTCAAAATTTTGTCGCTATAGAAAATTTTGTCAAAACTTTATCTCTATAGAAAATTTTGTCAAAATTTTATCACTATAGAAAATTTTATCAACATTTTATCGCTATAGAAAATTTTGTCAAAATTTTATCTTTATAGAAAATTTTGTCAAAATTTTATCTCTATAGAAAATTTTGTCAAAATTTTATCGCTATAGATTTAAATTTTGTCAAAAATTTTATTTATATAGAAAATTTTGTCAAAATTTTATCGCTATAGAAAATTTTGTCAAAATTTTATATCTATAGAAAATTTTGTCAAATCATTATCTCTATAGAAAACATTGTCAAAACTTTATCTCTATAGAAAATTTTATCAAAATTTTATCTCTATAGAAAATTTTGTCAAAATTTTACCTCTATAGAAAATTTTATCAAAATTTTATCTCTATAGAAAATATTGTCAAAATTTTATCTCTATAGAAAATTTTGTCAAAATTTTATTTCTATAGAAAATTTTGTCAAAATTTTATCTCTATAGAAAATTTTGTCAAAATTGTATCTCTATAGAAAATTTTGTCAAAATTGTATCTCTATAGAAAATTTTGTCAAAATTTTATCTCTATAGAAAATTTTGTCAAAATTTTATCTCTGAAAGAATTAAGAACCCAGTATCTTGTTTCTTCTGAAATATAGTGGTGGACATTGGCACTAGCAGTGAAATTAATCTTCCGTAGCCTCGGGGTCCAGATACCACCTACAAATATCATCATTCGCTAGACCGATCCTTACCATGTGCTTTCCCAGAGTGTTGTGTCCTGTTATGATGCCTATTATCGACCTCACATCCTCTCTTTGCAATGACATCAGGATTTCAGCCTATAGAAGAAGCCCATCGTCTCTTCCATAAATCTTCATATTTGCTATTGATCCTGTAAATAAACAAAGACAGCGGAGGAAAAACGTTGGAAATGAAGTTAGCCGTGCCACCTGCGTCTTCCTTAGCCATTACATCTGCCTCTTCATTTTATCTCTATAGAAAAATTTGTCAAAATTTTATCTCTATAGAAAATTTTGTCAAAATTTTATCCCTATAGAAAATTTTGTCAAAATTTTATTTCTATAGGAAATTTTGTCAAAATTTTACCTCTATTGAAAATTTTGTCAAAATGTGATCGCTATAGAAAATTTGTAAATCTACCATTTTTAGTAGAATTCTACCAAGGGTGGCAAACGTGATCACTCTTCACCACGACAATGCAAGCTCTTACGCTTCGGCTCAAACAACTGCATTTTTGAGCACATGAAACTTCGATTTGAAGGTTCGTGCGCCGATATTCCTGATTTGGCACCGAAAGACTTCGTTTTATTCCTGTACGTAAAATAAAATGAGAGGTCAACGCTTCTCACCTGAAATAAGTGTATAGATTAATGGGGAATATTTTGAAAAACAATAAAGCTATTTGCGATGATTAATATTAGTTTTGTTTCTTTAATCTCGAAATATAAAAGGCAACTCTCGTATATAACACAATACTAATAAGTCAATGTAGGATATTGATAGCTCAACCAAAGCCATATATACGTATGAGTGCTAATAAATATGTTAACATTAATCATACGTGCTCTCGTACGTGGACTCCATTATTATTATTGTCCTCATCATTATCTTAAGAGATACTAAAATGTTTGAATTTATGTGTCGCTAAAATCTATAGTATACGCTTGGCCTTTGTATACTGGAAATAAATAAAGAAAAAATACCAAAATCTTACTTTAATCTCCAAATGAAATGAAGTTCACAAAAGTATCTTATTTTTCATTCAAACAGTATGCCACCGAATAAATGATGGCAATGTGGAAAACATTTTACTATTTGCCATATATTTGGGCAAAAAAATGGTAAAAGGTCATTTATTTACATTTGCAATTTAACATTACAAAAAAAAAAAAATACTCTATGATTTTATTCTACAGCTCCCATGGAGATAATTCTATAAAACTTTTATTGATTTTCCAACCTTGTCATGTTTTTTTCAATTTTCTTTCAGGTCGAAAATGTCCGCATGATTGATCGTTACAATACGAAAAATCCAATTGTCGGTACACTATATTTAACGGCCACACATTTGATTTTTGTTGAACCAGATAGTAACAAAGAAACATGGGTAAGTGATGAACAAAAAAAAAAACACAAAAAATTAACAACCCTAATTTTAAAGAACGTGATGTTTTGCTAGCCAATCTAATATGTGGTGACTTACTACAGGGACATTGAAAATTATTTTCCATGGATTCTAAAATATAGAAGTGCTTCTATTATTATTAACACAAATGCGTGATGATTTGACACAAATATACTCTCCTGTTTATTAAATATTTATTAAACTACTACATAAGGTTGATAAATCTACCTGAACACTAGAGATTTTCTCATTAACTTGAATATTTATGATAAATATATCCCAGAGGATTGTTTGTCCATTAAAACTTTATCAATCTCTTTCATGGTCATACAAATATCTAAAGAAATCTGGCTACTAAATAAAGCACAAATAAAGGGTGATTTGTTAAGAGCTTGATAACTTTTAAAAAAAAAAAACGCCTAAAATTTGCAAAATCTCATCGGTTCTTTATTTGAAACGTTAGATTGGTCCATGACATTTACTTTTTGAAGATAATTTCATTTAAATGTTGACCGCGGCTGCGTCTTAGGTGGTCCATTCGGAAAGTCCAATTTTGGGCAACTTTTTCGAGCATTTCGGCCGGAATAGCCCGAATTTCTTCGGAAATGTTGTCTTCCAAAGCTGGAATAGTTGCTGGCTTATTTCTGTAGACTTTAGACTTGACGTAGCCCCACAAAAAATAGTCTAAAGGCGTCAAATCGCATGATCTTGGTGGCCAACTTACCGGTCCATTTCTTGAGATGAATTGTTCTCCGAAGTTTTCCCTCAAAATGGCCATAGAATCGCGAGCTGTGTGGCATGTAGCGCCATCTTGTTGAAACCACATGTCAACCAAGTTCAGTTCTTCCATTTTTGGCAACAAAAAGTTTGTTAGCATCGAACGATAGCGATCGCCATTCACCGTAACGTTGCGTCCAACAGCATCTTTGAAAAAATACGGTCCAATGATTCCACCAGCGTACAAACCACACCAAACAGTGCATTTTTCGGGATGCATGGGCAGTTCTTGAACGGCTTCTGGTTGCTCTTCACTCCAAATGCGGCAATTTTGCTTATTTACGTAGCCATTCAACCAGAAATGAGCCTCATCGCTGAACAAAATTTGTCGATAAAAAAGCGGATTTTCTGCCAACTTTTCTAGGTAATAAAATTCAATGATTTGCAAGCGTTGCTCGTTAGTAAGTCTATTCATGATGAAATGTCAAAGCATACTGAGCATCTTTCTCTTTGACACCATGTCTGAAATCCCACGTGATCTGTCAAATACTAATGCATGAAAATCCTAACCTCAAAAGAATCACCCTTTATTATGACGACCTCTTTCTAATGGCTATAGCCAAACAGTGGTCACATATAAAATACATACATACAAATTGATATAAAATACACTCACAAAATTAAAGTGGTTAAATGGTAACAATGTGATACGTCTCAACTTTTTTTGGAGAATGTAATGGTTCTTTCAAGTTGAGAATTATGGAGTCCAAATTAAAGGTGTGAAGATAAATTCGCTGGTTAAATTCGTGGATTATGTGTCACCTAGCCAAAATGCAAATTTTTGATACGAATGTAGCTTTGTGTTTGGCGATTTTAAGTAAATGTAACGTAGAAAAATAGCAAATTGTTCTTAAAAAATGCATTGCAGCGTTTGGAAATCTGCCAAATACCGCCAATTATTTCATAGGTGGGCATACCAATACTAAAAAAATATTGACCTAATGCAACTTAAATATTGGGACATAGCAGAAAATTTATGGAGGATGACACGAATCCGAACTAGCGGATTTGTGTCCACTTAGACCATAGTAACAGGTTGGCTGATAAGTCCCCGGTCTAACAAAGGAAAACACATTTTTTGTCAAAATTCGTTTTTATTATTCAACATAACAAGTTGGCTGATAAGTCTCCGGTCTAACAAAGAAAAACACATTTTTTGCAAAAATTCGTTTTTATTATTCAACATCGTTTCCTTCAAGAGCGATACAACGATTATAACGACCTTCCAATTTTTTGATACGATTTTGGTAGTGCTCCTTCGGTTTTGCCTCAAAATAGGCCTCAGCTTCGGCGATCACCTCTTCATTGCAGCCAAATTTTTTCCCTGCGAGCATCCTTTTGAAGTCTGAGAACAAGAAAAAGTCGCTGGAGGCCAGATCTGCATTTTTGCCATCGTTCTCAATGACTTGTGGCACGGTGCGTGGTCTTGGTGGAACAACACTTTTTTCTTCTTCATATGGGGCCGTTTTCCCGCGATTTCGACCTTCAAACGCTCCAATAACGCCATATAATAGTCACTGTTGATGGTTTTTCCCTTCTCTAGATAATCGATAAAAATTATTCCATGCGCATCCCAAAAAACAGAGGCCATTACTTTGCCAGCGGACTATTGAGTCTTTCCATGCTTCGGAGACGGCTCACCGGTCGCTGTCCACTCAGCCGACTGTCGATTGGACTCAGGAGTGTAGTGATGGAGCCATGGTTCATCCATTGTCACATATCGACGGAAGAACTCGGGTGTATTACGAGTTAACAGCTGCAAACACCGCTCATAATCATCAACACGTTGACTTACAGGCGTCAAATTTTGACACGAATCATTTGAAGGTTGGTACTATATAAAAATAATATGCATTTAATACTAGCGACGCCATCTATGTGTCAGACCGGGGATTTATCAGCCAACTTGTTAGGTCCATTGCGGTTCCCCATCTCTTCGTGTCTGTCTCGCTCCGGCCGGAATAAGTCCATTCTATGATAATGTGTCCTTCGGATGCGCCTAGGTTCTCCACCCCGATGCCTTGATGAAGGCGAAAAAACTCATCAGCTGCATTCTCGCATGTCGGTCATACTCGGAAAGAAATAAGAGCCCAGTATCTTGTTTTTTCTGATAGATAGTGCTGGACACTGGCACAGGAAGTGAGATGAATCCTTCGTAGTCTCGGGATCCAGACACCATCTACAAATATCATCATTCGCTAGACCGAACCTTACCATGTGTTTTCCCATTCTTCCATAAATCTTCATATTTGCTATTGATCCTGTAAATAAACAAAGACAGCGGAGGAAAAACGTTGGAAATTAAGTTAGCCGTGTCACCTGCGCCTTCCTTAGCCTGCCTCTTCATTCTCAGTTATGCCATAATGTCCAGGTACCCAGCACAGAGTAACATTAACATATGCTGTTCAGTGAGAACCGCAAGCTCTCTACGACCTTATGTTCGTACTTCCCAAGGCCTTTATAGCTGCCTGACTATCGATGAAAATGCTGATATCGCATCTAAATAACGGCCTCATCGATAGAAGTTCCGCAGCTTTTGCAGCAAATATCTCAGCCTGAAAAATGCTGCATTTATCGTCCAACTTAAAGGACTCTTAAGTTCCAACTCCTTGCAGTAAATTCCGCTACCTGTACCATCGGTCATTTTCGAGCAGTCAGTATAGATGTTGAGATTTCAAAAGTGTATCCTATTTTCGTCCCTCTATGCTCGGGGTAATTGAATCCAGGTTATTCTCAAACATATGCCGTGTCGCCATATAGTCAGTTCTACTATGTCGTCCGGCATAGACCATCAGTTCAGTGCAGCCCGTGATCTCCAATGAGTCCAGGCCCCTCAGTCAGATCAGTATGACTTTGTGTGTATATCTCGAACACTTTTTTAGACGTGTATTTCAAAAAATTTTTTAACTTGTTCATGATTTTTTTATTATATTTTGGACCGTATTTAACCCCATATATAGTCAGATATGATGTTATCTTATTAGATATAGTCCTATGTATGGTCCTATCACAGCATATATTATTAGATATGCCAGATATAATTAGATATTATACTATGTATGATGAGATCTGCAATTATATCTAACCAGATCTAGCACCATATATAGCATATCTGTGAATCAATATCTGAACAGATCCAATTAGATCCAATTTCATATTATTAGATAGGATTAGGTTAGGTTAGGTTATGTGGCAGCCCGATGTATCAGGCTCACTTAGACTATTCAGTCCATTGTGATACCACAGTGGTGAACTTCTCTCTTATCACTGAGTGCTGCCCGATTCCATGTTAAGCTAAATGACAAGGGACCTCCTTTTTATAGCCGAGTCCGAACGGCGTTCCACATTGCAGTGAAACCACTTAGAGAAGCTTTGAAACCTCAGAAATGTCACCAGCATTACTGAGGTGGGATAATCCACCGCTGAAATACTTTTTGGTGTTTGGTCGTAGCAGGAATCGAACCCACGACCTTGTGTATGCAAGGCGGGCATGCTAACCATTGCACCACGGTGGCTCCCGTGGATAGGATTGGATCGTGCAATTTTTACACGGGCAGGAATAAAATTTTGACAAAATGTTCTATAGAAATAAAATTTTGACAAAATTTTCTATAGAAATAAAATTTTGACAAAATTTTCTATAGAAATAAAATTTTGACAAAATTTTCTATAGAAATAAAATTTTGACAAAATTTTCTGTAGAAATAAAATTTTGACAAAGTTTTCTATAGAAATAAAATTTTGACAAAATTTTCTATAGAAATAAAATTTTGACAAAATTTTCTATAGAAATAAAAATTTAACAACATTTTCTACAGAAATAAAATTTCGACAAAGTTTTCTATAGAAATAAAATTTTGACAAAATTTTCTATAGAAATAAAATTTTGACAAAATTTTCTATAGAAATAAAATTTTGACAAAATTTTCTGTAGAAATAAAATTTTGACAAAATTTTCTATAGAAATAAAATTTTGACAAAATTTTCTATAGAAATAAAATTTTGACAAAATTTTCTATAGAAATAAAATGTTGACAAAATTTTCTATAGAAATAAAATTTTGACAAAATTTTCTGTAGAAATAAAATTTTGACAAAATTTTCTGTAGAAATAAAATTTTGACAAAATTTTATATAGAAATGAAATTTTGACAAAATTTTCTATAGAAATGAAATTTTGACAAAATTTTCTATAGAAATAAAATTTTGAAAAAATTTTCTATAGAAATACAATTTTGACAAAATGTTGTATAGAAATAAAATTTTGACAAAATTTTCTATACAAATAAAATTTTAACAAAATTATCTATAGAAATAAAATGTTGACAAAATTTTCGATAGAAATAAACGAACGTGAAAAAAATGTTTACCGAACTCGTCTCTCAATAAATCAATTGTTAGGAATGCTAAAAAATCAATTGCCCTGAAATTTGGTACAGATTTCAAGATATGCTTTGTTGTTCCTGGTTATAATATAGCCCCAAATAAAAATCCATGGTTTAACTTCTTGATGCTCCTAAAATTGGTTGATATCTAAGATTTGATCGATGCAGGCCAATTTGATTTCTTGAGGGAATATATACCGCAGTTTTCATTCCAGTTTGCCTGAAATCTAATAAGCAGTATTTTTTAGGCCTACAAATACATAAACGAAGACCTACATAAGCTCGCATATCGCTTAATTTCCTGATTTGACTTCTTGAAGAAATGGAAGCCGCTAGAACTTCGAACTATATTATTTATTTTGTTGAATTTACAATTTTAAATATGCTCCGCTCATCCCCATTTCCCTCTATTTCTGTAAATACTTCTTGAGTTACATGTAAATACTGGAAAATGGCAAAACAAAATATGCATATGCCATTTTTTATATGGACTTCCCCTTCATACATATATTCTTTAGTATACTGTAAATCTAATGGCATGATAGAATTATAGTTTCTATGCTAGTTTGTCCATGTCAATTGTTTGCTTCCTTGACAATCAGACAAATCTTTGTATGCACCTCCATTGAAGTGTACCACAACGTGCCAGCAATTGTCGATTTAAGTGGGGTCAAAACATCTCGCAATTCAACAAAGCAAGTGAGACAACAAAGATCCACAAACGACGTCATCTCACAATGTTTTATAGCTTTGGCAGTGAAACGCGATGGCAGGCGTAATGATGTCTAAGGATAACATGTGAATATGAGTCACAGTTTATATGACCCCCATCACAAAGTGCTACACTCACCATACAGTGGCAATAATAGAATAAGGACCAATGTTTGTATTTTCTATTATTATATAATTTAACCTTCGCTTGCCCCCCATTTAGATTAAATACTGGATTCTTGGTTGGCCCCAAATTAGATTTATTCGTGTATTTCTACAAAGATTGTAAATAAAAGCAGAAAGGGTTTAATGAGCCTCACAGAAGGTCTTTGTGGAAAAGATAGTTGATTTTAATTAAAGTTCGAAGTAAATGAAGTACACAGTTTTCATAGTCTTATAGTTGCATGTGAATTACGATTCAACGGCATTCCGTATAGAAATAATGAAGATCTAGATCTAATATTCCAAAATGTTTGCAAAGAAATTAATGTGCCTTGTCCACGATTAAAAAGTATCAATCGTTTACAAAACCGAAATAATACGAAAAAAATACAATTCTCCCGATGTTGTCATCATAGCCAAACTGATGTCCCCTTACGATAAAAACTTTATACTCAAAGCTCTGTCGGCATACAAAAAGTCCAATAAAACGCTCTCCTTAAACTTTATTGATCTTGATGGCAACAAACCGATATATATCAACGAGAATTTATCAAATACGAATTACCGATTATTCCAAGAGGCAGTACAACTAAAGAGGACAAACTTGATAAAATCTGCGTATACTTTCCGGGGAATAGTTTATGTCAAACCAAATTATTTGGATGAACCTATATGTGTAGATTAGAGTGACCGCAACTTATATGGGGCAAAAAAAAATGTCGGAATCTTGTTCGTCTTAACCCCACAAAACGGATGCCCTTTCCAGATATTTGGATAGCCAAAATTTGAGCCCGATTAAACGAAGTTAACACGTGCCGCTCGTCCCTCAAAATTAAAAAAAAACGAATGTTTTGGCCACATAGTTGACGTATTGAGCCATAACTCGAGAACGGTAAATAATAAAAACACGCACGATATCACAAACGATAGCTTATTTTGTCCTTAAAAATTTATGTTATGAACAAAATTGTTGTAACTCTGTGTCAAACCGAGTTACGCCAGCCTTTACCTTAGAAAACGCGACCTAGTGCCACTAGGAGCATTCGCCTCAACCCCACAAAACGAATCCCCTTTATATCGCGCTTTTTGTGCTAGGTTAAGAAGTTTCTGAACTGCCCACGTAAATGGCCTATAGGTCATTTATTGGGACTCTCAAACACACATTTTACAAATCCCTTTTTAACATAGAGAACTAAAAGATATAGAGAGAACTAAAAGATATTTCTTTCACACACAGAAAAAAATTTCACGAAAATTTTTCCAATTAAAATCTTAATTGGGTTTTAAAAAATATTCAATTAAAAATTTAATTGATTCAACAAATTTTTTAATTGAAATAAAAATCAATCACACAAGTTAATAGTATCAATTAAATATTTAATTGGATCAATTAATTTTTTAATTGACTGTCAATTCATTTTTTAATTGATACTATCAATTCTGTGATTGAAGACATTTCAATTAAAAAATTAATTGGATCAATTAATTTCGTGATTGAATCAGAAAAAAAATTTTTTGTGTGCATATAAATCGGGATGTCAATTATTTTCCATTTGACCACATTGAACTCATTTCTCTTTCTTTGCATTACTTCGATTCAGAAGATTTTTGGTTTTTATACCAATCGGAAACTATCGTCATATAATGGGACTTTCACATATAATTCTGTTCGCATTGTCTTTATTGAATTTCCTTCATTCGAGCTCCATTTGTGTTGTTTACAACAACTTGAACATTAATATTTACAACTTTCGACCTGGATTAACTCCACAATAGTGCATCTATTAACTGAATTCAATGTTTAGCTATGAAGCTCCGTCAAGGACCAGTTTTTATTGATGGTATGGTGAATTCAATTGAGGTCGTAGTTAATTCCAAGACGAATTTCGAATGCTGTGCGCCAACTGATATTGCAAGATGGTCATGTGACATCGATTGGTCGAAAAAAAAAATGCACCGAAATACGTGTATGACATCGTGACAGATGATGAATCGTAGATTTACGCGTATGAGTCCAAAAGCAAACAGTATTCTGAAACATATGGTTGTGTACCATAACCATGTGTTTGCCAGTTGTCTTCCAAGAAAGCAAAAAAAAAAAACCAACCGCTGAAGATGGAATATTAATTTTTGTTCTCTAATCCCGAAAAATGAAAGATAACCCCCGCACCATGTAAAAGACAGCAAAAAGCAAATGCACTAAAAAAACAGGGAAGGAAAAAGGGTAGGTTAGGTTAGGTTATAGAGGATGACACCAAACCCGTACACGCAAAGAAAAAAAACGTTTGGAAAACGTGTACCGAAAACGTTTTTCTTTTGTTAGAGTTTTTTGAATTGCTTCGAAAATTTTAAACTTTTATCACCAAAAAAATTCGTTTGTTACAAAATTTTTATTTTTTCAATAAAAAAAGTTATTTTTGAAATAACAACACAGTCCATTTCGTTTATATCAAACACTGTTCTTTTCTGACTTTAGGTCTTTAATAAGACACTTTTTCAGTTCAAAATTTAATATAGTACAATGTAATGTTGAACATTTTTTCGGAATCTTCCGAATATATCTGGAATATATGAAAAAAAAAAAACAAAAGCAAAAAAAAAAACCTTTGGCCGAAGCAGGGATCGAACCCACGACCCTTGGCATGAGAGTCGGACGTAGCTACCACTGCTCCACGGTGCCAAACTAAATGTTTGTTTCTGTTAAATAAACTTTGTTTATTCGGTTCGTGGGCGCCGCAAGCTATGCTATATAAATATAACTTATATGGATATTTATCTATTGATGACCATAACAGGTACATAGCTCAGTGGTTAGTGTGTTGGCTTACAATGTGCATGGTCCGCGGTTCGATTCTCCGTCCAGGCGAAAGGTAAAAAAAAATTTTAAAAATTTATAAAATCGTATAATTTCTTCTACATTGTTGGTATTACAGGAAAAGGTGTTAAGAACTAAAAATCCTCGTGGATGTGAGAAAGATGTGGGGGACAATGCTATTAGCAAGAAAATAATGTTTTTTTTTTTTGAGCTAGTCTTTATGAAATTGTTTTTACATCCTGGAAAAGAATAAACGTTTATCACAAAAAGTATATACTTTTCTTCCAAATACACTTCCTTACAGCGAAAAGCAAATGAGAAACGAACTTTGTTTGTCTAAAATTTCGTTTGGAAGGAAAGAATTATTTTTTTGCGTGTAGAACGGAAAAATTGTGTCCACTTAGATCATGCTGGTCCATTGTGATTCCTCATGGTTGTTTCCTCTTCGATATCTTTCTTCCTCTGCCCAGGTCGGTCACATCTCCTTTACGGTTCTCTAAGTCTTCCATCCTGAAGCCTTGATAAAGGCGAGTATATCCTTTAAATTACAGTCCCGTACCTCAGTAATATCCTGAAAGAAAAAATAGCCCAGTATATTATTATCTTCTAAAAGATAATGCCGGACACTGGCACAGAAAATGGTAATAGTCTTCTGTGGCCTCCGGGTTAAGGCACCATCTAATAATATCATCGGCCTTTAAGCCAATCCTTACCATATGCTTCCCAAGTGTATTGTGTCCCGTTATGATGCCTATCAACGGCCTCAAATCCTCTCTATTCGTCGCCATTAGAAATCCTGAGTTCCTATTACTCTTGTCGTTCCATATCAGCTTGGTCTGCTCGCAACCCACAGAGGAGGTCCATCATTCTTTCCACAGATCATCATATTTAGCATTGACCCCCTGTAAGTATATGAAGATAGCGGGGGAAAAACGTCCGTGACGACGTTATCCATGCCGCGTGCACCTTCCTTAGCCAGTACATCTGCCTCCTCATTGCCCCTTATTCCATAATGTCCAGGTACCCACCACAGAGTTATATTATGCAGTCCAGCGAGAACTCTGAGTTTTCGAAGGTAGTCCTTCGACGTTATGTTCGTATTATCGAAGGCTTTCATTACTGCCTGGCTGTCGATGAAGAAGCAGATATCGCTTCTGAATATCGACCTCATCAACAGGAGCTCCGCAGCTTTGGCAATAGCAAATATCTCCGCCTGAAAGATACTGCATGCGTTAACCATTCCATATGACTCACTGATTCCTAGCTCCTCGCAGTAGATAACACTGCCCGTGCCTTCAGCCATCTTCGATCAGTCCGTATAAATGTTCAGATCTCCAAAAGGTATACGCTTTTCCTCCCAGTCACCTATACTTGGGATAACCAATCTTAGCTTGCCCTCATATACAGTCGCCATATAGTCCGTCCTTAAGCGTTGGCCAACTGAAGTAACCAGTTCCGTGTGCCTGCAGGCCTTAATTCCGAGTAAGAAGTTCTTCAGTCTCATGAGTACCAACCACCTCGCCTGTCTTCCTGATGTGTAAACCAAGCCAGCAAGTTCCCATTAAAACCTCTAGAACTGCAGTGGCCGTTGTCCTCATCGCACCAGTCATGTCAATGAGAGCCGTTCTGTTTATCCTGCAGAATTTCTCTATATGGTTCCGATGTCTCGTAATGGTTCACCAGACGTGGCAGCCATAGGTGACTACTGGTCTTAAAACTGCTGTAAAAAGCCAGTGGAATAAGGACGGCTTCATCCCCCAGCGTTCCCCGACCAGTTTTTGGCACGCATAGGCCTTCTTTTGGCGGAGTGCAGTATTTTCCAACCAGTTCAGTCTGGAGTCCAAGATAACTCCCAAGTACTTGCCCGATTTAGAGAGACTCAATCTCGTCCCTTGAAATTGTGGGTCCTTATACCCGGTGGTTTTCCTTGCTCTAGTGAAGAGCACTAGCTCCGTTTTCTTTGGGTTAACACCCAAACCGCAGTTCCTTGCCCAGTCGGATATAACCTGCAAAGCCTCACTCATTATATCTGAGATAGTTAGTGTCCAGAAATTTCCTTGACACCATTACAGCAATATCGCCCGCATATGCCACTACCTTTATCCCCTTGGCGTGAAGAGGAGTAAGAATCTCATCGACTGCGAGTAACCATAGTAACGGCGATATCACACTCCCTCGGGGTAGTCCTCTTGTCGTAGTCGCATTCCTTGTGGAGTTTTTCAGTACTGATTCCATATTTCTATGAAGCAGCATCCCCTCAATCCAGTCGATAATGAGATGACTCACATTATTCCTCTCTAGTGCATGTAAAACCTGCTCAATTCTTGTATTATTTAAGGCACCTTCAATATCAAGAAAAGCAGTCAGTGTATGTTCCTTGTGTGTCATAGATCTCTCGATATGATGCACTACAGAGTGTAGCGCTGAATCCACAGATCTGTTGGCATGTTGGCAGTTCGACAGTTTTCCGTTCAGTTGATTCCTGATGTGGTTATCCAAAATCCTTTCTAATGTCTTTAGCAAGAAGGACTTCAAGCTAATTGGTCTGAAGTCCTTAGCCGTTCCATGCACTATTCTACCTGAATTGAGATCACCCTAACTCTTTGCCAAGTCATGGGGATATACCCATACCTCAAAGAAGCCGAGAATAATTCTATATACGAGACACATAGGATGTCGTCCTTCGACGCAACATACATGGGTAGATTCGGTCCATGCCTGGAGATTTGTAGGGACCTAAACTATTCAGCGCTCATCTGATGCTATCCCTTGTGGCAATCCTGGAGATTTCCCCATTTGCTCCTACGTGGTCTTTGAAACCACATAGGGCCGTTGTCCTGGGAAAGTGTGTTCCCATGCCCATAGAAAAAATTATGAACGGCATGGTCAATTCAAAACGATCCGTGATCATGAAAGTGAATCAACACACATGTGTTGTCAAACTGAGAACATATGGGGTCAATCTGACAACGTTAAAATGACACAAGGCGTTGTCAAAACAACAACCAGCTTTCACGATCTGAAAGCGTTATGGTTACGAATTTAAAAACAAAATTAAAAAAGATTTTCGCTACCGTGACTCGAACCCGTGTCGTTTGCACCACACGCGTTAACAGTCGCCTTAGCACTTTGCACCACCGGCGGAGTTGCCATAACAACGTCTAAGGATTATTTTAAGAATTTTCATGGCCAAAGAAAAACGAATGCCGTTCATAAAATCGTGAACGCCCATCGTGAACATTCCTTTTTAATTTTTTGTCAACGTTTCCGTTTCATTTTGTCACCGTCCGTTCACGATTACGGAACGCAATTTTTTTTATTAGTGCAATAGGAGGTCTATTGTCTCCTTCGAGGATTCGGTCCAGTTCCCATCTGTCCTCTGCAAATTTCCAGTAAATTTTTGCTGTTAGGACAGAAGCTTTCGTAATCTAGCCGTATTCTTTATGCTAGAGAGTCTCTATATCACGCGAATAAAGTCGTTCCTTCTCGCCTTTCTAGTTTTAACTATAGTTTTAAGTTTTAACTAAACTGTATCACAAATGCAGATTTTACCGCCGGTTTCACAATAATAAGTAAATATTTTTTGACAAATCTAAGAAAACTTTTTAGACGTTATTCATTTTTTTCACTTGTTAAAGAAAAAATTTTAGTATACACAAAAAAAAAATTCTGATTCAATCACGAAATTAATTGATCCAATTAATTTTTTTATTGAAATGTCTTCAATCACGAAAATGATAGTATCATTCACAGTTTTAATTGGGCAGAGAAAAAATTCTTGATTAAAAAATTAATTGATGTCATTAGCAATTTTCAATTAATTTTTTAATTGATTCAATTAAAAATTTAATTGATTCAATTAAAAATTTAATTGATTTTGAATGCAAACCGCAATTAATTTTTTATTTAAAAAAGGTAACTATTTTCAATTACTTTCTGAATTGGCTTAGAGTTTTTATTTGGATTAAGAAATGTTCATCACTTTTTTTAACTAACTTAGTATTCCGAATTTGATTAAGACGTTAATTTTATCAATTAATTTTTTAATTAAAAATTTTAAAATTTTCAATCATTGACTTAATTAACTTAATGTTTCTATCTTGAAAAAAAGTTAATTGTATCAATTAATTTATTAATTGAAAAAAACATTCAACTTCAATTAAATTTTTAATTGGAAATATTTTGGTGATATTTTTTATGTGTATGAAGGAAAATATTGGAGTTCAAGTTATAAGAATGAATTAGTGGTAAATATTTCAAATTTTAAGAAATTCTGAATTATTTTGTGGGAGACACGAATTTGGGATTTGTGCACTTCATTTGTATATAATTTTCCCCCTTTGTTAGTTCATTTAACTAACATACGAAAAATATTATTAAAATCAAGGAAACTTTCTGAAAACATAGCAATTCCATGAACTTAAATAAAATTAAATTTGCTTTAGTGCCATATAAGGTTCACTTTTGTTTGAGTGTGGCACAAAATGTTCGTTTGGCTAAAATGTTAACTTTTTTATTTCAGATTCAATTGAATTAAAGTAACTACAATTTGATTCCAATTTCCATAAAATTAAATTATGTATATTAAATTAAATGGTTTTCAGTAGACCAATCAGAGTAAGGCCCTTTAATACCACTTTCTTATTAAATATCCAAGTGGGCCTCAGTAGTGTATTTTCAAACAAAGAAAATTACGAGTTTCTATTGTGTTAGGGTAGATGAGGTTATTGAAATAATTAAAGAGATTTTTTCTCAAACTTGTGTGACAAATTCTGATTAATAGAAGACTTCCAACCCTTTTCAAAAGGAAAATGACTTTCCACAAAGAGCTTCATTAATTAAAAGACTTTAATGAGGTCTCGAAGCACACACATATCACAATATTAATTTTATGAGTTTCTCAGAAAGACGTTTTGTTTTTAGATTAAATAATTTAAAATGAATGTGTATAAATCAAACATTTAATTAAACACATTCCATTGGGAAAATATAACTTTTTTATATAAATTTTAGATCATGGTATACTTATTAGGAGCAAATAACACATGAACCTTGGAAATGGCCATTTAAGACTTCTAAGGCTTTGCTCAATTCTTAACTCGTTGTATTACCAATTCAAACTACAATTTGTTTTGCGTGTAGACATTAAATTCGTAAAAAATATATAAAAATTCTTAATATATTGCAAATTTTGTTTGCAATTTCTGCATATCCCTTGTCTCCCGAGAGTTATGACTCAACATGTTTTCTGCCAACTTTCTGATAACCATCGTCTACTCCCCTATCACTACAGCGGCATCTGCTTTTGTTTTTTGTGCCGTGAGTAGCACGAATATACCTAATGAATATTGACAGAGAAAATAACAACTCCAACTTTTTGTTTCATATGGTGCAAGGTATAATTTGATTGGGGTTGTAAAAGAAAACAAAAGAAAAATCATGAAAACAATAATAAATGGTGACCGGGTCGTATAAGCTACATAAGGCGTCGATAATTGTACACAGTCGCGTCAAATAAAATTATTTGGGCCAGGAACAGTGGTGACAAAGATCAACTTAAAAAGTTTTGTTTTATTAAAATTCCTAAGGTGTTTTCTTATTTTACGGAAAATTAGTCCAAAATGTGGATTATTATGACTACACCCTCAAAAAAAAAATCGCTTCTGTAACATATGCCCCAAACACATTTTGCTTCAAGCATATATATTTTCAGGATTGGTCCACATTTTTGTTCTGCCAGTGTATGCCCTAAATACACTGGCAGAAAAAAATATTCTGCACAGAAACAAATTTTTCCAGAAATTTTTGCAGAAAATTTTACCAAAAACGTACCAAACAAAAAAAAATACTTTGCAAAAATTTGGTTTTATGGAAAATTTTATTGCTAAAGAAATTTTTTGTGAAAGAATTAAGTCTATTATAAAAGAATTAAAATCTATGGAGAATTTTGTAAAAAAAATATTTCTATAGAAATTTGTTCAAAATTTTATTTCTAAGAAAATTTTGTTAAAATTTTATTTATATAGAAAATTTTGTCAAAATTTTATTTATATAGAAAATTTTGTCCAAATTTTATTTATATAGAAAATTTTGTCCAAATTTTATTTATATAGAAAATTTTGTCCAAATTTTATTTATATAGAAAATTTTGTCCAAATTTTATTTATATAGAAAATTTTGTCCAAATTTTATTTATATAGAAAATTTTGTCCAAATTTTATTTCTATTGAAAATGTTGTCCAAATTTTTTTTCTATAAAAAATTTTGTCCAAATTTTATTTCTATAGACAATTTTGTCCAAATTTTATTTCTATAGAAAATTTTGTTAAAATTTTATTTCTATAGAAAACTTGGTCAAATTTGTCAAAATTTTACCTCTGTAGAAAATTTTGTCAAAATTTTACCTCTATAGAAAATTTTGACAAAATTTTACCTCTATAGAAAATTTTGACAAAATTTTATTTCTATAGAAAATTTTGTCCAAATTTTATTTCTATAGAAAATTTGTGCAAAATTTTATTTCTATAGAAAATTTTGTCGAAATTTTATTTCTATAGAACATTTTGTCAAAAGTTTATTTCTATAGAAAACTTTGTCAAAATTTTATTTCTTCAGAAAAGTTTGTCAAAATTTGATTTCTTCAGAAAATTTTGTCAAAATATTATTTCTATAAAAGATTCTGTCAAAATTTCATTTCTATAGAAAATTTTGTCAAAATTTTATTTCTTTAGAAAATTTTGTCAAAATTTTATTTCTATAGAAAATTTTGCCAAAATTTTATTTCGCCAAAATTTTATTTCTATAGAAAATTTTGCAAAAATTTTATTTCTATAGAAAATTTTGTCAAAATTTTATTCCTATAGAAAATTTTGTCAAATTTTGCTCAAAATAAACCCAGCCAACTGTATTCAAATCGATGATTTGACAGTGGCATAGGAAAAGAGATATGTTTGTTTAGAATTTATTTCGGCATAAGCCGGCTATCAATGTTAAACCTTTTTTCGGAGGGTTCATGTGTGGTTTTTGTTGGGTTTAATAAACTGCCTGAAGTTATTCTGATAATTGGTTGATAGTTTTGCTGCAAGTAGAGGATGCTGATGAGGAATGTGGTAATTCCGAAACGTGCGTCCATCCAACCATCTTGCAGTCTATAGGGCTTTGCCCAACTAAATTTGACAAACATTATTTTCCTCTGTTGGTTAAGCTACACTTGTAGTTTAGTAGTCAATGTATGGTTTTAAGCTGCAATAAAAAACAACAACAAATTTTATTTCTATAGAAAATTTTGTCCAAATTTTATTTCTATAGAAAATTTGTGCAAAATTTTATTTCTATAGAAAATTTTACCTCTATAGAAAATTTTGACAAAATTTTTTTTCTATAGAAAATTTTGTCAAAATTTTATTTCTATAGAAAATTTTGTCAAGATTTTATTTCTATAGAAAATTTTATCAAAATTTTATTTCCATAGAACATTTTGTCAAAATTTTATTTCTATAGAAAATTTTGTCAAAATTTTACCTCTATAGAAAATATTGACAAAATTTTTCAAAATTTTATTTCTATAGAAAATTTTGTCAAAATTTTATTTCATCAGTAGTTTTTTCAAAATTTTATTTCTTCAGAAAATTTTGTCAAAATTTGTTTTCTTCAGAAAATTTTGTCAAAATTTTATTTCTATAGAAGATTCTGTCAAAATTTCATTTCTATAGAAAATTTTGTCAAAATTTTATTTCTATAGAAAATTCTGTCAAAATTTCATTTCTATAGAAAATTTTGTCCAAAATTTATTTCTATAAAAAATTTTATCAAAATTTTATTTCTAGAGAAAATTTTGTCAAAATTTTACTTCTATAGAAAATTATAGAAAATTTTTTCAAACTTGTATTTTTATTTAGTCAAAATTTTATTTCTATAAAAAATTTTGTTAAAAATTTATTTCTATAAAAAATTTTGTTAAAAATTTATTTCTATAGAAAATTTTTGTCAAGATTTCAGTGCGTGGCGCATGAGTTAAGGTGGCTGATTAGAATTGATAAAAACCTGAAACTTGTTGCAATATATAGCGGACACCCTGTATATTGGAATATCATAATGTTTAATGGATCTAAAAACAACATTTGGTTTTGCCATCTTATCTGTGAACGAGTATATGGAAAAGGCTGTTAACCTACCTCACATCTATAATGACGATATAGTTATTCTAAGAATTTATTCAACGTTCTTAAAATAAACTGACCAGCCCCAAAATTGATACGAAAACTACTGTAGCACTACCCTTGGTTTACTGGATATTAACAAGGCAAACCATACCAACACCCATACCATATGAATTCCATACATTTACATATTTACGAGAATGCTCCACTTGGAATCGAATGTATAGGGCTAATGCCAAAACGGAAATTCTCTGGCAGTTAATATTTATGCAGTATGAAGGAATGGCTAGGGGACAGTCAGCTAAAGAATGAGTTCTGGAAGGGCAGACAAAGTTTGTGTAGAGGCAAGGAGATGCGTGCATTAGGTAGTTTAATTTTATTATTCCTACACTCCTCACATACATTTTCCCCATTTTCCATTTCCCAAGTGTAACAAGTTTTACATGGTGTGGGGGGAGGAGGAAGATCGATAAAATCCATTCTAACATTTCCAATATATCTGTTGAATTTTCACGAGGAGCAGGCAGAAGTATAGTGTGTAATAAAATGGAAATGAGGACGGAGATGGAAGTCGAAATCAATGGATTTAAGGAGTTAAAGTGAACTACAAAATTTGTACAAATTTATGTGACTTTTTATGAGAATGTGTCTGATAGTTATTTTAACGAAATTTTAAACTGAGTCGAATAAGCGATCTCCTAATGTAAGGAAAACAAAGAAAAGAGAGGAAAAAGTTCAAACTTTTGTTATTAAAACAATTTGTTAAACATTTTGGATCGTTTCCATAATTAAAAATAAAAGCTAATGACCTTAATGATTTTCCCGACGCTGTAATAATCTCAGATTCTATTATTTGTATAATAGAATGTGTTTGTCGTATTTGTAGACCATGCTTATTGTCATCATAGTTCGACAAGAAAATTCTTATCTCAAACACATGGTTTATTAACATCAATATATTGAAACATGTTGGTAGGAATTTGTAACTTTCTCCCCCATATCGAAAGCAAACATTTTCAAGTCTATCTTCATGATTTGTATTCCCATTCACGGTTGCCACTCAAGTGAAAAATAATCTTCCAAACTTTGGAGAACATTTCTATAGAAAATTTTGTCAATAATTTATTTCTATTTAAAATTCTGTCAAAATTTTATTCCTATAGAAAAATTTTGTCAAAATTTTATTTATATAGAAATTTTTGTTAAAACTTTATTTCTTTAAAAAGTTCTGTCAAAATTATATTTCTAGAGAAAATTTTGTTCAAATTTTATTTCTATAGAAAATTTTGTCCAAATTTTATTTTTATATAAAATTCTGTCCAAATTTTACTACTGTCAAAATTTTATTTCTATAGAAAAATTTGTCAAAATTATTATTGTTGTTTTTGATTTCAAATTTTTTTTGTCAAAATTTTATTTCTATAGATAATTTTGTCAAAATTTTATTTCTATAGATAATTTTGTCAAAATTTTATTTCTATAGAAAATTTTGTCATTTTTTTTTCATAGAAAATTTTGTCAAAATTTTATTTCTATAGAAAATTTTAAAAAATTTTTATTTTAATAGAAAATTTCGTCAAAATTTTTTTTTTCTATTGAAAATTTTGTCAAAATATTATTTCTATAGAAAATTTTGTCAAAATTTTATTTCTATATAAAATTCTGTCCAAATTTTACTACTGTCAAAATTTTATTTCTATAGAAAAATTTGTCAAAATTATTATTGTTGTTTTTGATTTAAAATTTTTTTTGTCAAAATTTTATTTCTTTTTTTTTTGACAAACATTCTTTTCCTCTGTTGGTTAAGCTACTCTTGTAGTTTAGTCAATGTATGGTTTTAAGCTGAAATAAAAAAACGACAACAATGCTTAAAGAACAAAACCAACAATAACAAAACAAAACAAATGGAAAAAGAAGAGGAGGCACGCTCAAAATAAACCCAGCCATGTGAATTCAAATCGATGATTTGACAGTGGCATAGGAAAAGAGATATGTTTGTTTCGAATTCATTTGGCATAAGCCAGCTATCAATGTAAAACCTTTTTTCGGAGGGTTCAAGTGTGGTTTTTGTTGGGTTTAATAAACTGCCTGAATTTATTCTGATAATTGGTTGATAGTTTTGCTGCAAGTAGAGGATGCTGATGAGGAATGTGGTAATTCCGAAACGTGCGTCCATCCAACCATCTTGCAGTCTATAGGGCTTTGCCCAAATAAATTTGACAAACATTCTTTTCCTCTGTTGGTTAAGCTACTCTTGTAGTTTAGTCAATGTATGGTTTTAAGCTGAAATAAAAAAACGACAACAAAATTTTATTTCTATAGAAAATTTTGTCAAAATTTTATTTCTATAGATAATTTGGTCAAAATTTTATTTCTATAGATAATTTTGTCAAAATTTTATTTCTATAGAAAATTTTGTCAAAATTTTAATTCAATAGAAAAATTTTGTCAATTTTTTTTTCATAGAAAATTTTGTCAAAATTTTATTTCTATAGAAAATTGTAAAAATTTTTTTTTTATAGAAAATTTTGTCAAAAATTTTTTTCTATTGAAAATTTTGTCAAAATATTATTTCTATAGAAAATTTTGTCAAAATTTTATTTCTGTAGAAAATTTTGTCAAAATTTTATTTCTATAGAAAATTTTGTCACAATTTTATTTCTGTAGAAAATTTTGTCAAATTTTATTTCTATAGAAAATTTTGTCAAAATTTCATTTTTTGTCGAAATTTTATTTCTATAGAAAATTTTGTTAATATTTTATTTCTATAGAAAATTTTTTCAAAATTTTATTCCTATAGAAAATTTTGTCAAAATTTTATTTCTATAGAAAATTTTGTCAAAATTTTATTTATATAGAAAATTTTGTCATAATTTTATTTCTATAGAAAATTTTGCCAAAATTTTATTTCTATAGAAAATTTTGTCAAAATTTCATTTCTATAGAAAATTTGTCAAAATTTTATTTCTATAGAAAATTTTGTCAAAATTTTATTTCTATAGAAAATTTTGTCAAAATTTTATTTCTATAGAAAAGTTTGTCAAAATTTTATTACTATAGAAAAGTTTGTCAAAATTTTATTTCTATAAAAAAATTTGTTAGAATTTTATCAGGGATCCGGAGCGCTCCGAGAAAAAAATTTGCTCCTTCTTAGAGAAAATTATTTATTTATATATTTATAATCATAATAAATTATGAAAATGAACAGAAAATATAGGTGGTAACCAGAGGTGTGTCACATTAGCTAAACTTTTTCTTTTGAAATTCCATGTAATTAATTCAAGTTATTTTATTCTGCTTTGATTTCACAATATTAAATCTAGAATTTACCACAATTATTTCTTTTAGGTATTAAAATATTAATATTTTTTGTTAAAAGGCTTGAATTGTTTTATGCAATGGAAAACATTCGCCTGTACTGTATCTTCTCATTTTTGTACATGATGTAAATAAATAATCAATCAACGAATCAAAAAAATTTCAATCGATTTCATAACTAACACATGTTTTTAATTTACCTAAAAAGTGTCAATTTATATTTGAATTGGTTAAGATCATTTCAATTAAATTCTTAATTGGAAATATTGCGGTTAATTGGTATCAGTCTTCAATAAACGCACTCTTGGTCGTTTGGTAAACACAAGCGTAAATATATTACTGATAATAACCTTGACATACAATTTGAACCAGATGTCATTAACAGTTTTGCCAAACCAAGAAAGATAGAACTACCTTGATATGTAAAGTTCGCCAATTTTCAATTTAAATTGAATAAAATAGCTTTATTTTACTGCACGAAAGTTACACAATCACATAATCCTCATTCAGAGGTGATATTACCCTTCCTAATACCAACCTAATGCAAAAAAATATTTATACTACAGTTACGTGGCACAAACATTTATTGCCAAAGTAATGGGGATTATTTAATGGAAGTAGCCCGCTGTCTATTCCCACACCAGGGAGTAGAAAGAACATTGTAAATTTAACAATGTTCTTTGGTAATTACTCAAACATTGTGGCGCCTTTTTTTTCACCATTGTCCCTAGCTCACCGACTCAATGTTCTCAGTACCTATTGTACGTGGTGGATATGTAACTTCAGTGTTTAATGGAAATTCCAAGTAAATGTTATGTCAAATTTACCTCAACACAAGAAAGGTCTTTACCAAAGGCTTAAATGGATCTTTATAAAGACGACACTTTGTCGACCATAAATTGTGGTGATTTCAAGTGGGGATTTGTTGCGTGACAAACAAAATTAATTTCAACTAAATTGTTTAGAATTGAAATAATTGCAAAGAAATATGATTTTAATTGTGTTTTTTTTTATATATGACTCACTAACGAAATTCAGTAGACAGTTAACAAAACTTTAATGACGCCTTGTGGTTCCAAATCGCTTTTTTGGAAATAATTCTGTAACTTTGGAACGGATAAAGATATCAACATAAGATATCACGCTAACTTCCGAACGAAACAACCTATCGATATGAAACTTTGTACAAGTAGTTGTAGATTAGGTTAAGGTGGCAGCCCGATTTCTACCGTTGAACCAACCCTATTATTCCGAAAACCTTAGCAGACTGCTTAAGTTAACATTTTCCAGGACCCCCAGTAATCTAGAGCTTTATGCCCCTAAGATTCGCCTACGTCTTACACAAAATGCAGGACACTTAGTTGTGTCCTTTTCCTTCGCATCATGACAGCTCACGCAGTAGTCATTATACTTCGAGCCAATAGTTTACTCGCTTATCAGGCAACGACCCGTTATAGCAGATATCAGGAGTGATATCTAACGCCTTGAAAACACTAACATATCCAGTGTGCGGTTTAAGTTTAGATGTTGCTTAGTGTCGTTACAACCCTTGCAATTATCCCATCGAATATTTGCCATCATAACAGCCTTCTACGCAGTAAGAGGTAGCCAGAGGTATAGCAACAAATTCTAGTTCCCCTGGAATATGTAAGGTAGTTCCTAGCCTTGCTAACTCATCCGCTTCGCAGTTCCCCTTTATGTTCCTGTGGCCAGGCAGGTGAATATTATACTGCTCAGCCATCTCTCTGAGTGATTTGCGGCAATTTACGGTCGTTCTCGAATTAAGGAACACAGAGTCCAAAGCTTTTTTTTGCAGATTGACAGTCTGAGTATATGTTAATGTCGACATTTGTTGGAACATTACTTATCAGCTAATTCGCCAGCTCTTTTATTGCTAATATTTCAGCCTGAAAAACACTACAGTGATTAGGTAATCTTTTCGCTATTCGAAGTTCCAGATCTTTAGAAAATACTCCGAAACCCACTTTTCCATACAATTTTGAGCCATCAGTGTATAAGACTATATATCGTTTATTCCCCGGGGCCTGTGTGCACCACGCCTCACTGTTGGGAGTTTCAAACTTTTTGTCACACAGCGGATTCGCCAGAGTGTAATCCACTACGTTTGGCACATCTGGCATTATTTTTAAAATCGAACTGTGACCGTGCTTTTTGGTATTGATTCCGAGCCGAAGATGCTAAAAAATAAAGAAATTTTTTAGCGACCTATCTGGCTTTAAATGTAGGACCAATAAAATTAAAATTAGGATACGGATCTCATTTATCAAATATTCATTTTCTTTTCGAGGTTTATTAATAAAGGTACTCACGTACAAACAAATGCCAATTTAAAAATCCAAATTATAACGGATTCTTCAAAGAAAAAAATGTTTTCATAATTCCAAAAAAAAATCTTTAAACCAAAGACGCTAAATCTTCAAAATAAGTCTTAGCCTATATTTGAAGCGTTTTTATCTTAAATCTAAAGTGGCAATATTTCAGTTAATTTAAGGACAATTTCTTTAAATCGAAAATGTGTTTCTTTACCTTAAGGAAAATTAACCTTAGTTCAAAGACATGCGACTTTAACGGAGGGATGCAAAATTACAAAATTCGTGTCCTAAATTTAATGAAAAAGATTTTTGAAGCAAAGATTATAAACTTTATTTTAATTATATTTCATGTTAGCCTGATAACGAAACAGGCAATTGACGTCCAAATGCATTATATCTAATTATACAATTATTTTTTTATTTTAATTAAAATGTCATTATTTTAAAGAAATTTGTCCTTAATATTTTGTAAATTTCGTATCCTAAAACATAGGTTGTGTAATCTTTAATATCACGTAAATATTTTTTTCAGTGCAGCTTTAGCTCGCGCAACTCTACAAACGCCATTTGCTGAATTTTATCTAAACTTGTTGGCTGCTGAAGTACCGTCCACCAGACCACAACACCATATATTATTATAGGTCTAACTATTGCCGTGTACAGCGAATGGACAATTTTCGGTTTTAGGCCCCAATTTTTCCCTACTGCCAGTTTGCACGAGTACAACGCTATCGTAGATTTTCTCGCACATTCCAAGATTAAGCATAAAGTTCAGCCTCATATCCAATAAATTTCGTGTTGTTGCATTACTGTGTAACAAAACGAAATAAAAATAAGATTAAGGGACTTGTAGTTATATGAAAAGATGATGTACATTGGGAGAAAATATGACTCAATTTGTAAGAGGAAAATTCCCAAATGTTTTCTCCATAAGGAGTTAGCATAAAGAGCCCAAAATTGAGTTATCTCTCCCAGCCAGATCTATACTAAAGGCTTTGGAAAGATTCATTCATCGAAACATGTACAGTCCAGGCGTGTATAGATTTGTATCTGGCGTTTTCTTTTCAATGACTCTATTAATCATGTTCCTTAATATAAATCTGTCCATAAAAGCTCGATTAATAATTGTAAAATTAGGTATAATGCATTTGGACGTTAATTGCCTGTTTCGGGCTAACATGAAATATAAAAACCCCGAGGTATTTTGCCCATTCACCAAAGGGAATTTCAATACTTAGGGGGTAGAGAGATGGGCTTAACCGTGCGAATTTTGCGATCTTTGCAGTACATTACTAGTTCTGTCTTTGCAGGTCTTACCCCAAGACCATTCTCTTCCGCCCATTTCTCAGTCATCCAGAGGGCTCTCTGTATATCTCGATTGTGGATGGGGATTTTCCCCTAACTGCTACAGCCACATCATCTGCGTATGCCACCACTTTTATCCTTTCTTTTTCTAGGGAAACCAGAAGGTTGTTTATAGCAACATTTCAAAGAAGAGGTGATAGAACTCCTCCTTGGGGAGTGCCTCTGTTCACATACCTTTGTATGTTTGCTTGTCCTAGTGTGTCTGAAATATTTCTCTTCATTAGAAGTTCGTCCTAAGTATACCTGGATCAACATTCAGAGTTGTCAGTCCATTTAATATCGAGCTCGGATGGACGCTAGAAACTCCGCGATTGTGTATTCATTGACAGATAGTGAGCTTTCAATAAAGCTGATTAGTTCATGCAATGCGGTCTCAGTAATACTGCCCTTCAAGTAAGCATGATGTCGTTTCGAAAGCAATCTTGAATCGATGCTCGTTCTAAAGTAAATATTTATCAGCCTCTCCAAAGACTTAAGGAGGATAAGGATAAACTGATTGGTCGAAACTGCTTCTGGTACTGCCAGAAGATGGTTCAACGATCTGATTTCCAGGAAATTTATGTCCATTAGTATCTCCAGGATCTCCTCACTGAATCCAATCGGATGATATTGCAAATGGATGTCCCATCGGGCCACTTTTAGGTATAGCGCCCATATATGTTCAAACATTTTTATACAGAGGATTCTATAAACAAGTCTAACTATAAACCTTTACCTATATATAAATGCTAATTAGAAGGCCAAATTTCAACCGGATCTAAATGAAATTTATGCCTCTATGAGGCTTTAGAATACAAATCTTTGGGATGTCTGTTTATATTGATGCCATATAATTATGGACCAATTTTTGCAAGGTTGTTAGAGGCAGGGATCCGGAGCGGTCCATTTTTTTCGCTCCGCTCCGCTCCCGCTCCGGAGAAAAAAAAAACCGCTCCGCTCCACGCTCCGCTCCGAGAAAAAAAAATCGCTCCGCTCCTCTTCGAGAAAATTATAGTACAAATATTGTATTATTTGTTCAATTGAGTTTTATTATACCCTGCTCCACACTGTGGAACAGGGTATTATAAGTTAATGCATATGTTTGCAATACCCAGAAGGAGACGAGATAGACACATGGTGTCTTTGGCAAAAATGCTCAGGGTGGGCTCTTGAGTCGATATAGTGATGTCCGTCTGTCCGTGAACACATTTTTGTAATCAAAGTCTAGGTCGCAGTTTTAGTCCAATCGACTTCAAATTTGACACAAGTATGTGCTTTGGCTCAGAATAGAACCCTATTGATTTTGGAAGAAATCGGTTCAGATTTAGATATAGCTCCCATATATATCTTTCGCCCGATATGGACTAATACGGTCCCAGAAGCTAGAGTTTTATCCCAATTAGGTTGAAATTTTGCACTAGGGGTACAATTAGTAGTGTAGTCAAGTATGCCAAATTTTATTGAAATCGGTTCAGATTTAGATATAGCTCCCACATATAGCTTTCGGCTGATTAACACTCATATGACCACAGAGGCCAATTTTTAACTCCGATTTAGTTGAAATTTTCCACAGGGAGTAGAATTAGCATTGTAGCTCTGCGTGCCAAATTTGGTTTAAATCGGTTCAGATTTAGATACAGCTCTCATATATATGTTTTTCTGATTTCGACAAAAATGGTCAAAATACCAACATTTTCCTTGTAAAATCGCCACTGCTTAGTCGAAAAGTTGTAAAAATGACTCTAATTTTCCTAAACTTCTAATACATATATATCGAGCGATAAATCATTAATAAACGTTTGCGAAGTTTCCTTAAAATT
Organism: Haematobia irritans; assembly: GCF_050003625.1. NCBI lineage: Eukaryota > Metazoa > Arthropoda > Insecta > Diptera > Muscidae > Haematobia > Haematobia irritans. The sequence goes on along the minus strand of NC_134401.1, from coordinate 101,079,092 downwards.
GCTTCAGATTTAAATGTTTCCCATATTTTTTTACTAACATTGTGTTCCACCCTAGTGCATTAGCCGACTTAAATTTTGAGTCTATAAATTTTGTAGAAGTCTATCAAATTTGAGTAAGATCGGTTGATAAATAAGGGTTTTATGACATAATTAGGCAAAATCGGGCGATACATATATATGGGACCTATATCTAAATCTGAACCGATTTCGATGACATTTTCAGACTTAAAGTGTGATACAAAAGATTATTTTGTGCTAAATTTGACGACGATCGGTTAGTAAAAAAGTGCAACGTGACCCCATTTGTCGAAATCGGGCAATACATATATATGGGAGCTATATCTAAATTTGATCCGATTTATTCCAAATTCAATAGCGTTCGTCCTTGTGCCCAAAAAAACTCCCTGTACCAAACTTCATCAAAATCGGTTAATAATTGCGACCGGAATCCTGAGAACAACAAATACATGTACAGACGGACGGACGGACACCAAGCGCTAGATCGACTCAGGAGGTGATTCTGAGTCGATCGGTATATACTTTATTGGGACTAAAATCAATATTTCTGCTAGGCACATTTTTTGGCAGATCAAACTTATTATACCCTAACCACTATGTGGTTTAGGGTATAATGACTTTAAAACAATGTGTTGAAACATTTTATTAATTTTGAAGATTTTTTCAGAAATATTAAATCCATTTTGACTTCATTAAAACGAAATTTTCATTCATGTTAGGATACACATTTTTATGTCGAATCACTTAGTTATAAGGACAAACAGACTTCATTGAAAAGTTTAGAGACTTTTAGACAAGGAAAAAACTTTATTTCAGAGAAATACGTTTTCTATTCTAAGCAAAATTAGTATTCATATTTTACGCATGTGAAATATTTGGCCTCCCGACAATATTCTTTGCGGTGCACCATCTATCGGACCAAATTTAAAAATTAGAAATTTTTTGGACCAATTTTGGTCCGATCGAACCAAAGCGGCAACGCTGATTGGAATTGAAAGTCTATACACAGAGTAGAAGTAACTACTCTCCGAAAGTTTTTTTTTGTTTTGCAACAGACGTAGAGAAGAGGTTTTGTTATATTTGTAATGTGTGTGTGTATGTTTATGTTTGCAACAACCTCCATCGAAATCAGTCCGTGGTATACCTACGAATATTCTTACCAAAAACAATAGATGATGAAGATTGGAAAATGGGCGACGTCATACCAAAAGTTGCATTTACGGTGTTCGATACATACACGTTCGTTCATTTTTAATTTGCAATATTTTTTGTTAAAAACTCACAAATGATGTTAAATTTTGTGTAAATAATAATGAGAAACTTTTGACCGATTGTTCTACGTCATTCCCTGATATAAATTTCTTTTTATTCTTAGTTTAATTTGTGGAACAAAAAATCATAAACGACACGTTTGCATCGAACGCCGTCAATGGTTTGATACCCTCTGCTGCCATTTTCACATCTTCTTCTTCAATTGTTTTTGATTCTTACTCAGATCTAGTGTTACCTAATTTCGCTTTTTTCCCTTTTATTGCAAAAATACATTTTCGAACAGCGTTTTTAAGAAATGTTCGTCCTCAAAAAAGTAGATAACATGCAATAATACAAATCAAGTCAATGTGAGAAAAATATTAAAATAAATGTATATGGGCACATTTATCAACCAAAATTGAAACTATCCATAATTTTAATTAAATTTTCGAGAACCAATATCAGAAATAAGAGAATGCTAGGATATAGTACAATAGTAAAGCAAATATGAATGTCCTTACACTGAAAAAAAGAATTTTTCTTAATTATTAAAGTCACGTTGACCTTACCTCAAAAATTTTATCTTTCATGTTATGATACACACTTTTAAGTAAAATCACTTAATTATAAGGACATTACAACTTTATTCAAAAGTTTAGAGAAATGCTTCTTCCATGTTAAGCAAAATTTGCATTCTTATTCTAAGGACATGAAATCTTTGACTTCACGACAATATTTTTTTCAGTGTAGAAAACTAAAAAATTAAATATAAATAAGATCATTTAATTGCATTTATTTGACGTTCATTACAAACATCTTTGTAGTAATACGGGATGAAATTGATCGAAAGTACTGTTGTTACTTTTACAACTCATACTAGAGATATATTTTGACATTTGCCGTTTTTGAAAACAATTACTAAAAAACACGTTGTGTTTTCCCCAATGTACGTACGTACAAAAATACATATCGTACATTTTAAACGTTTACTCACACTACGCTAAGTACTAGCTAAATTTGAAATTACCTACACAGTGTAATTTCAAAGTTACACATTTCATTCAAGTAATATTTTATTCGGAGCGGAGCGGTTTTTCATTTGGAAACCGCTCCGCTCCGCTCCGGATTTTAGAAATGCCGCTCCCGCTCCGGCAAAAAAAGGGCTTGCTCCGCTCCGCTCCGCTCCGGATCCCTGGTTAGAGGGCATTGACTTACATCATGCTGGTGACATTTTTGAGGGTTTCAAAGCTTCTCTAAATGGTTTCACTGCAATGTGGAACGCCGTTCGGACTCGGCTATAAAAAGGAGGTCCCTTGTCATTGAGCTTAACATGGAATCGGGCAGCACTCAGTGATAAGAGAGAAGTTCACCAATGTGGTATCACAATGGACTGAATAGTCTAAGTGTGCCTGATACATCGGGCTGCCACCAACCTAACCTACAATTTCAACCGAATAGGATGAACTTTGCTCGTCCAAGTGGTTCCCGATGTAAAATCTGGGGATAGGTATACAGGGGGGCTATATATAATTTTGGACCGATATGGGCCAATTTTTGCATGATTGTAAGTAAGAATGTACATGCATCACGTACGAAATTTCAACCGTTCTTCCAATAGGCTCCGTAAGTCAAATATGGAGATCGGGTTTTATAGGGACTGTATATAATTATAGGTCGATATCGACCAACATTCGCAGGGTTGTAGGAAAGTATATACTCCAATGGAATCGGATCCAAGGGATCCGAGATGCCTCGAAAGTCAAATCTGGGGATCGGTTTATATGTGGAACTATGCCGATATTTCCAATACCATCCGCCCTACATCAATAATAAATAGGTGAGATTATGGAGTATGACACGAATCCGAACTAGCGGATAGTTTATCCATTGCGGTTCCTCAAACTGCTTTCCATCTTCCTCTTCGTGTCTGCCTCGCTCCGGCCGGAATGAGTAACAGGTTGGCTGATAAGTCCCTGGTCTAACAAAGAAAAACACATTTTTTTGTCAAAATTCGTTTTTATTATTCAACATAGTTCCCTTCAACAGCGATACAACGATTATAACGACCTTCCAGTTTTTTGATACCGTTTTGGTAGTACTCCTTCGGTTTTGCCTCAAAATAGGCCTCAGTTTCGGCGATCACCTCTTCATTGCAGCCAAATTTTTTCCCTGCGAGCATCCTTTTGAGGTCTGAGTACAAGACAAAGCCGCTGGGGGCCAGATCTGGATACGGTGGGTGAGGAAGCAATTCGATCATCCTTTTGAGGTATGATAACAAGAAAAAGTCGCTGGGGGCCAGATCTGGAGAATACGGTGGTTGGGGAAGCAATTCGAAGCCCAATTCATGAATTTTTGCTATCATTCTCAATGACTTGTGGCACAACAACATTTTTTTCTTCTTCATATGGAGTCGTTTTACCGCGATTTCAACCTTCAAACGCTCCAATAACGCCATATAATAGTCACTGTTGATGGTTTTTCCCTTCTCAAGATAATCTATAAAAATTATTCCATGCGCATCCCAAAAAACAGAGTCCATTACTTTGCCAGCGGACTTTTGAGTCTGTCCACGCCTCGGAGACGGTTCACCGGTCGCTGTTCACTCAGCCGTCGATTGGACTCAGGAGTGTAGTGATGGAACCATGTTTCATCCATTGACACATATCGATGGAAAAACTCGGGTGTATTACGAGTTAACAGCTGCAAACACCGCTCAGAATCATCAACACGTTGTTGTTTTTGGTCAAATGTGAGCTCGCGCGGCACCCATTTTACACAGAGCTTCCGCATATCCAAATATTAATGAATGATATGACCAAAACGTTCCTTTGATATCTTTAAGGCCTCTGCTATCTCGATCAACTTCATTTTACGGTCATTCAAAATCATTTTGTGGATTTTTTAATGTTTTCGTCGGTAACCACCTCTTTCGGGCGTCCACTGCGTTCACCGTCTTCCGTGCTCATTTCACCACGCTTGAATTTTGCATACCAATCAATTATTGTTGATTTCCCTGGGGCAGAGTCCGGAAACTCATTATCAAGCCAAGTTTTTGCTTCCACCGTATTTTTCCCTTCAGAAAACAGTATTTTATTAAAACACGAAATTCCTTTTTTTCCATTTTTCTTTTTAACAATAACAAAAGTTGCTTCACAAAAGACGCTCTATCTCACAAACTAATTGACTTACTGACGTCAAAATTTGACTCGAATCATTTGAAGGTTGGTACTATATAAAAATAATATGCATTTAATACTAGCGACGCCATCTATGTGTCAGACCGGGTATCAGCCAACCTGTTACATTCTATGATAACATAACAAATACTTGAACTTATTTTGAAGTCGATTGCTTATTTCGTTCGAAAGTTAGCGTGATCACAACAGACAAACGGACATCGCTAGATCGACTCATTTACACGTTTAACATACAACTAAAGTTGTTTGCTTTCTTTAAATACGCTTGTGTGTGCAATACACACTGATCTATAAATATCCATATGCCTCCCCAGCAAAAAAAAAATTGGAAGTTCTCCCAAAGGCACAACTTTAAAAGGACTTCCAGACGATGCACTCCCAATTATGTTCTTTATTTTAACTACCCAGGAAGTTCTTTTAATTCAATTTTTTACAACTTGGTTTTTTCATACTTTTAATAGGAATTTTAACTTTTTTTTGTTTCAAACACGTTAAAAACAGAATAAGAATTCATAAAATGGTACAAATCATTTAAATTTCGTCGAAAAACATGCTAAATCCAATCTGAAAAAAATTATGAATTTTTGAAAATATTTGAGGTCAAACATTTCTCACAAGCGTTAGAATCCATTAAAAATTATAAAAAATTATAAAAATTATTTATTGGACAAAATATCGCAGAATTTTTTAATTTACATCCAAAACATTGCATTCGGATCACACCTAAAGAAGTGCAACGGCTGTTGAAATGGAGGACTTCCGTCCTATGACAAATTCATCGCTTCTGCGTCAATTTTGCACCACTTCCGGATCCAAATAGAACATTTTCATTACTTTTTTGGCGGCGCTTTTTTTGCTGGGTTACTTTTATGATAATGAGTATACACTGAAAAAAGCATGCCCGGTTCCAAAGATTTTGTCTTTACCCTAATGAGTTTGAGCGGAGAATTGATGTAAGGATACATTTAAGGTACAATTCTCTTTAAAATTTAAGTTTTGTGTACTTGATTCTAGGAAACAAATTGTAATTTGTTTTTTCAGTTTTTTCCTTCATGTCCCATCAAACTCTCTTAACCCTTTCGACCCCAACTTTTTATATGTATCGCAAAAAAAGTTTGCTTTACTTTTAATCATGTAGAAGTCAATTTTCAGTGCAGCGAAATTTGTATGTTGATTAGCATCAGAGCTACATCGCCTAATTATGCTATAATCAATGCAATGCAAGTGTGCATAAAAATCAATTTTTTGTCCCAATATTATAAAAAAAACCCATATTCCTAAAATGTATACTTAAGTGTATACTTATGTCAATTTATGACATTTCAAAAGTTAACCCAAAATGCCAAAACATAATCAAACATTTTATTGGAGTAACTTTGAATCTGCCCACACATTCAGCTATTGAAAATATTTCCTCACTCCTCTGTAAGCTTTCAAAATTGTTATTACAGCCAAAATTCACAGCAGGAGATATTTCTGTCATACTTAGTCTTTTTTGTTGTTGTTTTTGTACAGAAGAAAGTTTGGCCTTGAGAATTTTGTTCTTTTATTCATGCCATCGGATGTTCAAGCTGAAGCATAAAAGCATCCGGAGGAAGGTAACGCATTGAACTTGTCTTCTTTGCGAAGGTAATAGTAGCACGCTCATAGAATATTTTAATGGCAAAAATTTATAATGACATTGAAAGAGAAAATCGCTTGGGAGAAGTAAACTTACCTTAATGATGATAATAATGGCAAATTAAACCATTGACAAATTGTAAGTTTCGAAAAAGTTTTCGAAATGATAAGTGTCTTAGCTTGAGGAATTTATTATGGGTTCCCCGTAAACATATTTGGAAGTTCTTGGCAAGTCATTAATGTTAACGTAAAAATGTTTTTCTAGCCATAAACTTACTTCTCACTTCATGAGAATTTTTTTTTTATATTTAGACCTTTGAACTAGTGGTAGTTGAAACCAAAACTATACCTTATACCTTGAAAGCATGTTTTTAGTTATTTCTGATGGACGGCAATGATCCAAAGCGGGTATACGTATGGAACCCAAAACGTGGAGCCTAACAAACGTCGCAAACTCAAAATAGTCCTTATTCTAGTGCTATTATCCGCGCATTCATTTTGGGTCTGATTCACTGCATTTGTAGAAAATTTGGGACTGAAACTAAAGGGTGATACGGTCAAAATTTGGTCATTATAAACTTGACGTATTTCTTTCAATTTTGCATTTAAAAAACCCCTCATTTTGAAGGTGTATGTGTATAGAATGTTGCTCCTATTTTGATTTTGGAATTCACTCTTCAGTTGTCAAAATGCCGTCCAAGCAAGAAGAGCAGCGTGTCAAAATTTTGCTCGCGCATCGCGAAAATCCGAGCTACTCGCACGCAAAGCTGGCAAAATCGCTAAAAGTTGCCAAATCAACCGTTACAAATGTAATTAAAGTGTTTGGGGAACGTTTGTCGACAGCCAGCAAGTCTGGATCGGGGGGAAATCGAAAACCGGAAGCCGCTGAGACGACAAAGAGAGTTGCCGGTAGTTTCAAGCGAAACCCTAATCTCTCTCTCCGAGATGCCGCAAATAAGCTGGGTATATCGCCTACAACCATGCATCGAGCCAAAAAACGAGCCGGACTATCGACTTACAAGAAGGTAGTGACTCCAAATCGCGATGATAAACAAAATACGACGGCCAAAGCGCGATCCCGGAGGCTGTACACGACGATGCTGACGAAGTTTGACTGCGTGGTAATGGACGACGAAACCTACGTCAAAGCCGACTACAAGCAGCTTACGGGACAGGAGTTTTATACGGCAAAAGGAAGGGGAAAGGTAGTAGATATTTTCAAGCACATAAAACTGTCAAAGTTCGCAAAGAAATATCTGGTTTGGCAAGCCATCTGTACCTGTGGCTTGAAAAGCAGCATTTTCATAGCTTCCGGGACTGTCAACCAAGAAATTTACGTGAAAGAGTGTTTGAATAAACGTCTGCTGCCTTTCCTGAAGAAACACGGTTGTTCCGTACTGTTTTGGCCGGATTTGGCATCTTGCCATTACGGTAAAAAGGCCATGGAGTGGTACGCCGCCAACAACGTACAGGTGGTTCCCTAGGACAAGAACCCTCCCAACACGCCAGAGCTCCGCCCAATTGAGAAATACTGGGCTATTGTCAAGCGGAACCTAAAGAAGACCAAAAAACTGCTAAGGACGAGCAGCAGTTCAAGGCAAACTGGCTTTCTGTGGCGAAGAAGGTGGCTGTACAAAATCGGATGGTAGGTGTCAAGCGTGAGGCCCGGCAATTCGGATTTGGAAAAGCGAAAGCCTAACTGAATATTTTTCCTGAATTTTATACTAATTGAACTTGAAAAAGAAATTTAATTTGATTTTTTAAATAAACGATTTCACCGATTTACACGCGTTTTCCCTTGACCAAATTTTGACCGTATCACCCTTTATTGTTTTTCAAATTTCTTTATTGTTTTTCTTTGGCTCGGAATCAAGACCAAACTTGTTAAAGTAAAGACAAAATCTTTGGAACCGGGCATGCATTTTTTCAGTGTATAGAAGGCATCCCTCGTATTTGGTGAATATTTTTTTCTGTGTGCTTAAAATACATATTCTAGCCAACTATCCAACAAATTTGACCATTGTAAATCCATTTTTAATGGTTCTATTTCTAGTAGTAGCACTTCTAGAATATAACCCCTTTCATAACAAAACTTTAACATTTCTAGTGAACTTCCTGATGGTACTCTGAAGAAGAGTAAACAAGTACAACAAAAAAAAGTAATTCGTGAACTTGCTACAAATTTATGAAGTGCTGCAATTTTTTTCTTGTTTCTCTTCCATCATAAGGCACTTAAAGCTTTCAACAGGGGATTTTACTAACAAGCAAAAAGTAGTGGTTCTTTCCCGCACAACACACTTAGGTGTAGCCACAAATGTTGAGTGTTGAATTGGTGACACTTTTTTGCAGATGAAACAAAATATATACTAAATAGAATTCTGGGAGGGAAAATCATCAAGTCTTCATTGACACAAGTGTTGAATAGAATGTGAAAAGCTTACTACGGCATCAAATACATAAAAAAGATAGTATATTTTACTTGCTTTTCTCAAGTAATGTGAAATGGAACACTATGATCATCATATGATAACCGTTCATTGGAAGTAAGTACTTTTTCCCAATCACGGTATTGATGGAGAAAAGTGAACAGTTTTTTCATCTCAACTTCTTACATAGTTTTTTCTTGGTACACCCAGAGTAGTAATATGATCATCTCAAACATGTTTTAAGACAAAATATTATTTTTGATCCTTTAACTTGAAAATTTTTGGTGGGTCAGTTTAAAAATACTTCAAAATTTCCTAAACTTGGTAAATTTTACTAAAAAAGTGTACACATTAAATTCACGTGGAGTCGAGCCACTTTTGCTCGAATCCGACTCTAGCATTTTTCATTGAATAAATGTGGTGGATTCTATACGCTCATGAAACCAAATTCTTGCAAATTGTATGAAAATTTTAGCTGAGAAACAATGCTAGACCTATCCTAAGTGCCAGACTACCCTAAGTGCTCAAGAATCCAAAACGAAAGATCGGTTTATATGTGAGTTCAATGTCAAACAAGCAAGTCTCGGAGGTCGTACTCATGGTTGCCAAAGTTTTCTATGGAAATAAAATTTTAACAAAATTTTCTATAGAAAAAAATCTTGACAAAATTATCTATACACGGATGAAAAAGACTGTTTTTCATATGTTTAGCTATAAACATTATATGTTTGGAACACAAATTTTTAAACACAATATTTTTGAGTGCAAGCATATAATGTTCATAAACTAGCATAACATGTTTGGGACATATATGTTAATATGTTAGAACATATTATGTTTGGGACATAAAATGTTTGTAAATATAATATGCTTGGATGCAAACATATATTAATTTAGAAATAGCCTATAAACATATATGTGGTTAGTAGCTTGGAGCGCTATTTAACAGGGAGCGATATTGAATTAAGTTGGTGGTTGTTGCTTGTTAGTACAAAATTAACATTTTATTTTTCCTTGGGCAATTGATCAGCTACTTCTTTGATCCTTACAAACTGTGTGGTCCGCTGTTCGAATCCCCGTCGGGCAAAAGGTAAAATTAAAATAAAAAAAAAATCATAAAATTGAATAATTTCTTCTACAATGTTTGTATTACAGAAAAAGGTGCTAAGAACTAAAAAATCTCGTGGAAGTGAGAAAGATGTCGGGGAATATGCAATTGGGCAGAAACAAACTTTTGAGCATTCAGGTCGAAAACCTATGTTGTTAGCACCTATATTACCTGTTTATTTTCATAATTCATTATGATTGTAAATATATAAATAAATAAATAAAATTTTGAGCACAATATTGTTTGGGAGAATTTTTTTTAAGCATATAATATTTTTGGGTGCAAAATGCTTCCAAACATATTATATGGTTACATAATAACATATTGTTTTTTGGAAGACAACATTATTGAATTTAGATGCAAAAATACAAAATGTTTGGAACTTAGACTACCCAAACATATATTGTTTAGACCAATATGCTTTCAAACATATTATATATTGGAAGAGATCAAACATATAAATGGTTGGGCAATTACCCAAAAATAATAATAAAAATAATAAAATTTTGACAAAATTTTCCATAGAAATAAAATTTTGACAAACTTTTCTATAAAAATAAAATTTTGACAAAATTTTCTATAGACATAAAATTTTGACACAATTTTCTATAGAAATAAAATTTTGACAAAATTTTCTATAGAAATAAAATTTTGACAAAATTTTTCTATAGAAATAAAATGTTGACAAAATTTTCTATAGAAATAAAATTTTGACAGAATTTTCTATAGAAATAAAATTTTGACAAAATTTTCTATAGAAATAAAATGTTGACAAAATTTTCTATAGAAATAAAAGTTTGACAAAATTTTCTATAGAAGTAAAATTTTGACAAAATTTTCTATAGAAATAAAATTTTGACAAAATTTTCTACAGAAATAAAATTTTGACAAAATTTTCCATAGAAATAAAATTTTGAAAAAATTTTCTATAGAAATAAAATGTTGACAAAATTTTCTATAGAAATAAACTTTTGACAAAATTTTCTATAGATATAAAATTTTGACAAAATTTTCTAAAGAAATAAAATTTCGATAAAATTTTCTATAGAAATAAAATGTTGACAAAATTTTCTATAGAAATAAAATTTTTACAAAATTTTCTATAGGAATAAAATTTTGACAAAATTTTCTATAGAAATAAAATGTTGACTTAATTTTCTATAGAAATAAAATTTTGACAAAATTTTCTATAGAAATAAAATTTCGATAAAATTTTCTATTGAAATAAAATTTTGACAAAATTTTCTATAGATATAAAATTTTGACAACATTTTCTATAGAAATAAAATTTCGATAAAATTTTCTATGGAAATAAAATTTTGACAAAATTTTCTATAGAAATAAAATTTTGACAAAATTTTCTGTAGAAATAAAATTTTGACAAAGTTTTCCATAGAAATAAAATTTTGAAAAAATTTTCTATAGAAAAAAAATTGACAAAATTGTCTATAGAAATAAAATTTTGACAAAATTTTCTATAGAAATAAAATGTTGACAAAATTTTCTATAGAAATAAAATTTTGACAAAATTTTCCATAGAAATAAAATAAAATTTTGATAAAATTTTCAATAGAAATAACATTTTGACAAAATAGTTTTTTGGTAATTTTACCAACAAGTTTTGGTAGATTATTTTAGACTCGAGTGGCAACCTTGGTCGTACTACACACTCAAATCCTTCAAATTGGTTGGGACCTAAATAAATCTTTATAAAGCACCACACGCAGAGAAGGAATATGATCACCTCAAACATGTTTCAAGAGCAAAATGTTATTTTTGTATGGTGACCATGTAACATGTTTGTCACTAAAATGTTATTTTCTCGTCAAATATAACCTGCTTGCCGAAATCAGATATTCCTTCTCTGGGTGCAGTACATATATATTTGTTTAAATCTGTACCGATTATGTTTCGCCCTGGCACAAAACACAATGTTATTGGAAATATGGGAAATATTTAAAGTTAAATTTAAGACATTTTTACAATTTTTGCTACTCAGTGGCGACTTTACGATCTATTCAGGGGTTTGAGATAATATTTTCCCAAATTGGGCGACATTTACATAAGTCGGTGCCTTATAAAAATCTCCACCTTTCTGTAGGAAATTTCGCATTATACACTGAAAAAAATATAGTCGTGAGCCGAAGACTTAAACTGCGGGCTGTACTTTGCACACAAAAATGCGTGAACAGCAGACAGACGGTATACTAAACGATGGGGCTCAGACTGGTCCTTCTTGGCGTTACATCCAAAATGCACAAAATATTGGTGAAGGGTAGAAAAATTGTCCGGTTTGACCTATCGTCGAGCGTTAAGTACTGATATCAATAAAATTGAAAGAAATTAAATTAAATAAAAATCAAAGTTTTGAAATTTTTCAAATAAAATTTCATGGTGGTGGCTTAATGCCCATGAATCGAGTCAGCCCATCTTCAGTCATATGGTTTATTCTTCGATTGAAGAACTCAATGGAATCAAACTTGCGTAAATATTTGCTTACTTACAAAAATATGAAGTGTTTGTTAAATTTTGGTTTAGGCGGTGTCGACTCCGACTCCATCAAAATCTTCCGACTCCAGCAAAATCTTCAGACTATGACTCCAACAAAATCTTCAGACTCCTACTCCACAGTCCTGATTATATTTCTTATGGCGTTAAAGAAATTTTCAATTTTTTTATTCAAAATGCGAACTTTTTCTTTATACCATAGAAAAAATTAATAATGTCTAATAAATATCCCTGAATTCATCGACAAATATTTATTTAGTTTTTATAATGACAGAGTTTTTATAAAAGCTTATCTAAAAATTTCAAAAATTAAGCCACATTTTCTTTACTGGTGGATTCTCTTTTTTTTAAGAGTGTGAGTGCAATTTTCCATCAGTTTTAGTTTCGGAATTTATGTGGTCATATTTCTAACAACACCTACTACATACATGAAACAAAACTTATTTCACTTGACTTAATTTCAATGAAAAAAAAAGTCTTTTCTTTTTCATGTTTTATGGTAGCCCAGTTCTGATACTACATCCATGGATGTATTGTTCTACATATAGCAAAAATAATTCATTAAACAATTTGCCCTAAAAACAATATTCAATTCAAAAGTATGTTAACATCAATCGACCTACACTTTTCATCTCCTGCTTCTTATTCTCCCATGGCTAGATGATTTCCAATACACCAATGGCTTATGTATGTAAAACAACAATTTCTGTCATCGGTTCAATCTGTCAATTTCGGACTTGTACGAGGAAGGATTTCTTTGTGGAGAGATAAGGGCTATTCATTCAATATTGACATAGAGAGCCGAACAAAGGAGCGAGCAAGGAAGCAGGCAAATGTATGACAAGTTCACAAATCCATATAATTTGCATAGCTAGGATAAGACTCCTTTTGTATGGACAGCTAAACGATTGGAGATAACATGAATATGCTTTCAATGATGACAAAGACAGCTACTATGACGAAAATAACAAATGCAATGATGGTATGGTCTGACATGAACAATTTCTGTTTTTATTCTTTTTGTGTTATTTGTGTTTCCATAATGGAGCTGAAACTGCAAGACCCACAGGGCACCATAGAGAAATTGTCCAAAAGGGTAAATCTACTGTTCTGATGTCATCTCTAATGCAGATCTACTGCTGTAATTTGCAGTCAATCATCATAATCATCTGCAGAAATTCAACTTCACATTATACAACGAATCTTAGAAGAAGACAAAACGATTCCAACTGAAAAACACAACCCATGCACAGATTTATCACTTTATAAGAAATTTTATTAAATTTTAGGAAACCCGGTTTTAGTTCGGTTTTTGTTCATTTTTACGAATGTATTGTTATCAGTGAATTTCTAGTTCAGTTGTAAATTCTTATACCCCGGGATGAAATAAGTATTTGTAAAATTCCATTCCTTATTGTGGTTAATGAACTATTTCTAAGTGCTTTATGTTAAGAATGTTTTACTGACAAAGAAATTTAACTCAATGGAAATAAAATGGCTAAACTGAATTGATGAACATTTTTTTCCTTTAGTTTCGAAGAGAATTTTTTCTGGGTGTAGTACTAAGAATTTTCGATTAGTGTTTAACAGCACTTTGAGTTGGTTAAATCATGGGAATACATGGACAGGCATATTCAAAATTCCATGCTTTATGTATTCCTCTCCATTGCACCACCGTGGTGCAATGGTTAGCATGTACGCCTTTCATGCACAGGGTCGTGGGTTCAAACCCAGTTTCGACCACACACCAAAAAGTTTTTCAGCGGTGGATATCCCACCTCAGGAATGCTGATGACATTTCTGAGGGTTCCAAAGCTTCTCTAAGTGGTTTCACTGCAATGTGGAACGCCGTTCGGACTCCGCTATAAAAAGGAGGTCCTTGTCATTGAGCAGCACTTAGTGATAAGGGAGAAATTCACCACTGTGCTATTTTCTCACAATGGACTGAATAGTCTAAGTGAGCCTGAAATATCGGACTGCCACTATACCTAACCTAACCTATCCTCTCCAACTGATACTTAAATTTTTTATAGACAAAATTTTCTATAGAAATAAAATTTTGACAAAATGTTCTATAGAAATAAAATTTTGACAAAATGTTCTATAGAAATAAAATTTTGACAACATTTTCTATAGAAATAAAATGTTGACAAAATTTTCTATAGAAATAAAATGTTGACAAAAATTTCTATAGAAAACAAATTTTGACAAAATTTTCTATAGTAATAAAATTTTGGCAAAATTTTCTATAGAAATCAAATTTTGACAAAATTTTCTATAGAAATAAAATTTTGACAAAATTTTCTATAGAAATAAAATGTTGACAAAATTCTCTATAGAAATAAAATGTTGATAAAAATAAAAGTTGATAAAAATGTTGACAAAATTTTCTATAGAAAACAAATTTTGACAAAATTTTCTATAGAAATAAAATTTTGACAAAATTTTCTATAGAAATAAAATGTTGACAAAATTTTCTATAGAAATAAAATTTTGACAAAATTTTCTATAGAAATTAAATGTTGAGAAAATCTTCTATAGAAATAAAATGTTGACAAAATTTTCTATAGAAATAAAATTTTGACAAAATTTTCTATAGAAATAAAATGTTGACAAATTTTTCTATAGAAATAAAATGTTGACAAAAATTTCTATAGAAATAAAATGTTGACAAAATTTTCTATAGAAATAAAATGTTGACAAAATTTTCTATAGAAATAAAATTTTGACAAAATTTTCTATAGAAATAAAATTTTGACAAAATTTTCTGTAGAAATAAAATGTTGACAAAATTTTCTATAGAAATAAAATTTTGAAAAAATTTTCTGTAGAAATAAAATTTTCTGTAGAAATAAAATTTTGACAAAATTTTCGATAGAAATAAAATTTTGACAAATATTTCAATAGAAATAAAATTTTGACAAAATTTTATATAGAAATAAAATTTTGACAAAATTTTATATAGAAATAAAATTTTTAAAAAAAATTTTATAGAAATAAGGTTTTGTTTTTGATTTCAGTTTAAAACCATTCATTGACTAAACTACAAATATAGATCAACCAACAGAGGAAAAGAATGTTTGTAAAATTTATTTGTACGAATTTATTTCAGCATAAGCCGGCTATCATGTAAAACCTTTTTAACCATTGCACCACGGTAGTTGTGGTTCACTTTGGGTTTAGTGAACTGCCTGAATTTATTCTGATAATTGGTTGATAGTTTTGCTGCAAGTAGAGGATGCTGATGAGGAATGTGGTAATTCCGAAACGTACGTCCATCCAACCTTCTTGCAGTCTATAGGGCTTTGCCCAAATAAATTTGACATTCTTTTCCTCTGTTGGTTAAGCTACACTTGTAGTTTAGTCAATGCATGCACGCTCACAAAAAATCGCTTCTGTAACATATACTCCCAAACATATTTTGCTTCAAGCATATACATTTTTGGGTATTGCCCAAACATGTATATGTTTGATCTCTACCAATATATAATATGTTTGAAAGCATATTGGTCTAAACAATATATGTTTGGGTAGTCTAAGTTCCAAACATTTTGTATTTTTGCATCCAAATTCAATAATGTTGTCTTCCAAAAAAAAACAATATGTTATTATGTGAACATATAATATGTTTGGAAGCATTTTGCACCCAAAAATATTATATGCTTAAAAAAAATTCTCCCAAACAATATTGTGCTCAAAATTTTATTTATTTATTTATATATTTACAATCATAATGAATTATGAAAATAAACAGGTAATATAGGTGCTAACAACATAGGTTTTCGACCTGAATGCTCAAAATTGTATATTCCCCCACATCTTTCTCACTTCCACGAGATTTTTTAGTTCTTAGCACCTTTTTCTGTAATACAAACATTGTAGAAGAAATTATTCAATTGTATGATTTTTTTATTTTAATTTTACCTTTTGCCGGACGGGGATTCGAACAGCGCACCACACAATTTGTAAGGATCAAAGAAGTAGCTGATCAATTGCCCAAGGAAAAAGAAAATGTTAATTTTGTAATAACAAGCAACAACCACCAACTCAATTCAATATCGCTCCTTGTTAAATAGCGCTCCAAGCTACTAAACACATATATGTTTATAGGCTATTTCTAAATTAATATATGTTTGCATCCAAGCATATTATATTTATAAACATTTTATGTCCCAAACATAATATGTTCTAACATATTAACATATATGTCCCAAACATGTTATGCTAGTTTATGAACATTATATGCTTGCACTCAAAAATATTGTTTTTAAAAATTTGTGTTCCAAACATATAATGTTTATATCCAAACATATGAAAAACAGTCTTTTTCATCCGTGTGGTTTTAAGCTGAAATCAAAAACAACAACAATGATTAAAGAAAAAAGCCAACAATAACAAAACAAAACGAATGAAATAAAGTTTTGACAAAATTTTCTATAGAAATAAAATTTTGACAAAACTTTCTATAGAAATCAATTTTTTCTTTAAATTCAAAATCTTTAAAAATTTTAATTTTCTTGTTAGTTCATACTTTCAAAGTCCCATGTTGAGTAAGTTCTCTATTTTTGTAGAAATAGTAACTTTCCCTTGTTAACGCAAGCTAAAATCGTTAAAACATTTAAAATTCTAATTTTTAATTTGGTGGATTTTTGGTAAAATTTTCCTCAAATGTTGGTAGATTACACTAGTTTACAAAATAAAATTTTGTTCATGTACATTTGTTGAGATGCGACTTATGTATTTTGATGTATTTATGTATTTTGATCTGCTGAATTCGATTTTTTTTTGAAAAATTGTTTTGTGGAACAGTTTTTGAGATATCCCGTTATTTTTGTGAAACATTTTATTTTTTTGAAAATTTCCTTTTTTTTCGATAGTTTTTGAACAGATCACAATCACAGATCCAATTGTACACGATTATTCGTCATCTCAATACCTTTCATTTAAGTACCAACAGTGAAAAAAGAACGAAAAAGTAAAAATAACGAGATATCTCAAAAACTGTTCCATAAAAAATGTTTTAACATTTTTTTCGAATTCATTCGAATTTCGAATTGAAAACTAATTCGATCAAAATACATAAGAAAAGTTACCTCTCATCTAATGTAAATTTTCAGTGTAAACTAGGGTTTTTTTGGTACGAGTGGCAGCCATGATTGTGGCCCATTCCCGGTGAAGCGCCTTCTTGAGATGATCGACACTTTGGTATTTTTCAGTGTCAAATTTACTCCCAAAAATATCCCAGACGCAAAGTTCGATTGGATTGAGATCCGGAAATGTTGGTGGCCTTTGTGCGGTAGAAATGAAAAGATGAACCTCCTTTTTAATCCGTTCTTGGTTGACGCATGCTGAGTACGATGGTGCTGATTCCTGTTAACAGTCTTACTATTGCGGCCGAAATGTTTGCTTGCCCAGTGTTTCAAAATTGTCTTCTTATTCTGGCCCCACGGTCCATAAAGGGAGCCGACCACGTAGTTTTTGGTTGAATTGATTGATTCCCTAATGTTATTTGATTTTTTTTTTAATTTTCAAGTCAGCTTCTTCAAATCTTTTAAAGTGGTCCTTTTTATTCTTATTACATTACGTAGTCTGTCTACAACTCTGACTTTTGTAGACGTTAATGCACATAATTTCCTTCTTTCAGCATGTGCAAATGGACTTATACTAAAGTCTAGATAATTTGTGGTGTTAGCATACATTTCATGCTTCCATTTTTTTCTGTCTTCTTTTTTTTAAAGACATTTTGTAATTAGTACTAGACGACGGAAACCACATACACAATTAAAGCCAACTTAAAGCATCATACATACATTTAGAGCCCCACAGAGCCACCCATTTATGGAGCAATCATAAAGAAACATTTAAAAGCATTTACTAGTACATGCACTCCTACAGTGTATGTATGTTTGTTTGAGTGGATGTGTGTTTTATGCTTTCACATGGATGACTTTTGTTGTGAGTACAACCATGTATTCTCAAGAGAATGTGTGTGTTTGGCGAACGCATGCATGTGTTGAGCGCCTGAAGTTTGAATTATTTACATTCATTGCTAATTGCCGCGGAAATACCATAAACTTAACGCTTGCAACCAACCAACATTATGAACAACATGATAATGCTAATTGAAAATGCATAGGGTTATGGAAAAAGTGTGATGCTTTAATTAACAGTATGTAAAAAGAGAAAGAGGAGAGATATTATGCTTCTTTTAATGTACATGTAATTTTGCAAACACTGCAGCAGAAAAGCTCGTACAACATCAAAACATAACAAGTATATACGGCCGTAAGTTCGGCCAGGCCGAATCTTATGTAGCCTCCACCATGGATTGGATAGAAACTTCTACTAAAAGACGGTCATCCACAATTAAATTACTTGGGTTGCCGTCGATGGCAAGGCATCACACAAACATTTTTTTTCTGATTTAATCAGGAAATTAATTGATCCAATTCATTTTTTAATTGAAATGTCTTCAATCACGAAAATGATAGTATCAATCACAGTTTTAATTGGTCATAGAAAAAATTCTTGATTAAAAAATTAATTGATTTTATTAGCATGAAAAATTTTTTAATTGATTCAATTAAAAATGTAATTGATGTTGATTGCAAAACTCAATTAATTTATAAATTAAAAAAGGAAACTATTTTCAATTACTTTCTGAATTGGCTTAGAGTTTTTATTCGGATTAACAATTAATTGTATGAAATACATTTTTAATTAAAAATTAAAAAAAATCATCACTTTTTTTTTAAACTGAATTAGTCTTCCGAATTTTATTAAAAAGTTAATTGTATCAATTAATTTATTAATTAAAAATTTTAAATTTTCAATCCTTGACTTAATTAACTTAATATTTCTATCATGATTAAAAAGTTAATTTTATCAATTAATATATTAATTGGAAAAATTATAAAGTTCAATTAACTTTTTAATTGGAAATATTTTGGTGAATTTTTTTCTGTGATCTTAAAAATTCTTAATATCATCTTCTAAATTGTAAATTAGTCCATGCAGGATATATAGTAGACAAAAGAAAGGTAGATTAATTACGCATATATTCAGTTCTTGACCGGTATATGTATATAGGGAAGAAATAATTACGAACCGATATAAACTTTTGTGCTGTAATTATAGAGCCAGAGTTGAAATATGGGGGTCGCTTTATATGGGGTCTATATACAATTATGAACACGAGTCTACCAAAAATGACAGATTTTTTACTGTTTGGTAGATTGGTAGAATACTTGATGTTTTGGAAGATTTTGCAAAATATTCCTCTCCAACTATGAAAAGCTTCATAAATTTTCTATAGAAATAACATTTTGAGAAAATTTTCTACAGAAATAAAATTCTGACAAAATTTTCTATAGAAATATAAAATGTTGACAAAATTTTCTATGGCAATAAAATTTTGGTAGATTATTTTTGGCTCGAGTGGCAATCGTGATTTGTCTGTGATTGGGGATCGGTTAATTTGGGGGCTATATATAATATAGATCGGTACGGACCAATTTTGGCATGGTTGTTATCGGCCATACACTAGCTAAACCGGATCGGATGAATTTTGCTCCTTCAAGAGGCTCCGGGGGTCAAATCTGGGGATCGGGTTTATATGGGGGCTATATATAATTATGAACCGATATGGACCAATTTTTGCATGGTTGTTAGAGACCATATACTAAAACCACGTGCTAAGTTTCAACCGGATCGGATGAATTTTGCTCCTCCAAGAGTCTCCGGAGGTCAAATCTGGGTATCGGTTTAAATAAGGGCTATATGTAATTATGGACCGATATAGACAATTTCTGGCCTGGTTGTTAGAGACCATACACTAACACCACGTACCAAATTTCAACCCGATAGGACGAAATTTGCTTCTCATAGAGGCTTCACAAGCCAAATCTGGGGATCGGGTTTATATGGGGGCTATATATAATTATGAACCGATATGGACCAATTTTTGCATGTTTGTTAGAGACCATATACTAAAACCACGTGCTAAGTTTCAACCGGATCGGATGAATTTTGCTCCTCCAAGAGTCTCCGGAGGTCAAATCTGGGTATCGGTTTAAATAAGGGCTATATGTAATTATGGACCGATATAGACAATTTCTGGCCTGGTTGTTAGAGACCATACACTAACACCACGTACCAAATTTCAACCCGATAGGACGAAATTTGCTTCTCATAGAGGCTTCACAAGCCAAATCTGGGGATCGGTTTATATGGGGGCTATATATAATTATGAACCGATATGGACCAATTTTTGCATGGTTGTTAGAGACCATATACTAAAACCACGTACTAAGTTTCAACCGGATCAGATGAATTTTGCTCCTCCAAGAGGCTCCCGAGGTCAAATCTGGGGATCGGTTTATATAAGGTCTATATGTAATTATGGACCGATATAGACAATTTCTGGCCTGGTTGTTAGAGACCATACACTAACACCACGTACCAAATTTCAACCCGATAGGATGAAATTTGCTTCTCATAGAGGCTCCGCAAGCCAAATCTGGGGATCGGTTTATATAAGGGCTATATATAATTATAAACCGATATGGACCATTTCTGGCATGGTTGTTAGAAACCATATACTAACACCACGTACCAAATTTCAACCGGATCGGATGAAATTTGCTTCTCACAGAGGCTCCCCAATCCAAATCTGGGGATCGGTTTATATGGGGGCTATACATAATTATGATTCGATGTGGACCAATTTTTGTATGGTTGTTAGAGACCAAGTACCAAAATTCAATCGGATCGGATGAAATTTGCTTCTCTTTGAGGCTCCGCAAGCCAAATCTGGGGATCGCGGTTTATATGGGGGATATATATAATTATGAACCGATGTGGACCATTTCTGGCATTTTTGTTAGAGACCATATACTAACTCCACGTACCAAATTCCAACCGGATCGGATCAAATTTGCTTCTCATGGAGGCTCCACAAACCAAATCTGGGGATCGGTTTATATGGGAGCTATATATAATTATGAGTCGATGTGGACCAATTTTTGCATGGTTGTTAGAGACCATGTAATAACATCAGGTACCAAATTTCCGGATCGGATGAAATTTGCTTCTCTTTGAGGCTCCGCAAGCCAAATCTGGGGATCGCGGTTTATATGGGGGCTATATATAATTATGAACCGATGTGGAACATATACCAACACCATGTACCAAATTTCAGCCGGATCGGATGAAATTTCCTCTTAGAGGCTCCGCAAGCCAAATCTGGGGGGTCCGTTTATATGGAAGCTATACGTAAAAGTGAACCCATATGGCCCATTTGCAATACCATCGATAGCTTGTTTCGTTCGGAAGTTAGCGTGATTTCAACAGACGGACGGACGGACAGAATTTCACCACGACTTATATACTTTATGGGGTCTTAGAGCAATATTTTTTGAACACCTGTTTCTATATGAAGAAGTTGCCAGACAAAATTTAACATGTGTTCATAACAGAGATGGAAGTTTCCAAAACACTTAAATTTTTTCTGTTTATACCGCGCTTTTTATGCTAGGCTAAAAAGTTTCCGAACTGCCCTCGTATATAGAACATATTATAGACATTGCATTTTCATTAATATAATGTCTTTGGATGCAAACATATATATAGTTTAGAAACGTCAGAGAGAGAAAATGATAAAGATGGCGACAGAGGTAGATAACGAAATATGTATATATAATTTTTACAACGAAGCATATAAAAACAGTCTGTTTTTCGTCCGTTTAGTAAGATCCAAGAAGTTCGGAGAAAAAAAAAAACAAAACAGATCTTAATGGAAAAAGTTCGGAGTTCGGTGAAATTCCAAAATGTTGAAGGAACTTGTCCAGCAGATGCACGCTTAGTGGGTTAAGCACTTTTTTTCAATTTAAAATTTAATTCAGTTTGAAAATTTTAAAATATAAATCAGTCCCACAAGTTAATTTTGTCAATTAATTTGTTAATTGGATCAATTTCGTGATTGAAGACAAAAAATATTTTTTTCTCTGTGTGCATTTATTTAAGCACATATTTGTTTTTAATTAATTTCATGCAAATTTAATGCTTGCCAATGTTAACAAGCTTTCGTATGTAAAACAACAGAATATTTATTTGTTTAAACCGTAAAAGGGGGTAATTGAAAATAAAAATAAACCACAATACTGAAATTTTTGCACCGAAGAGTTTAAATCGACACCCACATAAATGTCAGATGAGAAAACATCCACAACCACAAAGATTTACAGCATTTGGCATTTATTGTGGTAATATGAAAAACATACTAAGATTATTTTTTTGTATAAGGATAATAGTTAAAAAATGGAGAAAATAGAGAATTCAAAAGAAATACATTATCAGGCGTGAATAGCTGTAATTAAAACCAGTTTCCGATATCCTTAAAAACGGACTTAGTTTCATTTGAAAATTAACATTTGTTATAACCACAAATGGAAAGCAAATAAACCTCCAAGCAATCTGTAATCAAATTGCGCTGAATGTTTTACAAAGGTATGACCTTAAAATTTCAATTGTAGTGGTTTTATGGAAAATATTCCAAATGTAACTGGAGTCCCTTGGGTCAATGTAAATCGTAAAGAGAGCACAAACAAAGAGTGAATTAAGGTTGTGGGCATTTAAACCGGAAAAATAATTTAATTAGCTGAGACTGAGATCTTTAATTTGTCTTTTGGATAAAAATCCTTGGAGGGGCACAAAGGAGGAAACACAGATTTAATTAAGCAAACATTGTGGGAGGCCTTCAAATGGCTAACAATTGGAATTCCATTATCTTAAATTTTTTTCACAATGAATAGAATTTTTGTGTATCCCAGACATACACAAATGGCCTTATTGCATTTATTGTCATTAGTAGATTTTAAGCATATTGAACTATTACATTTATGGGCGGAGAGTAGACCTAAATAGAAAAAAAGCTATCCTTTTGAGGATATAGATAATACTGATTCAAGAGTATATAAAGCAAAATATTTCCAGTTCAAAACTTGAAATAATTTTTTAATTAAATTAAAAAAGTCAGTTTAAAAAATGATTAACAATTTTTTCGTTTTTTTATACCCACCACCATAGAATGGTGACGGGGGTCTATTTCCGACTATATAAAGTATCTTGATCAGGGAGAAATTCTAAGACGATATAAGCATGTCCGTCTGTCTGTTGTAATCATGCTACAGCCTTTAATAATGGCGCTATCATCCTGAAATTTGGCACAGATTCGTTTTTTGTTTGCAGGCAGGTCAAGTTCGAAGATGGGCTATATCGGTCCAAGTTTTGATATAGTCCCCATATAAACCGACCTCCCGATTTGGGGTCTTGGGCTTATAAAAACCGTAGTTTTTATCCAATTTGCCTAAAGTTGAAAATCTAGAGGGAATTTAACACCATCAAAAGGAGTGTCGAAAATGGGGTGTATAGGTCCATGTTTTGGTATAGCCCCCTTATAGACCGATTTTCCGATTTTACTTCTTGGGCGTCTAGAAACTGTAATTTATATCCGATTTGCCTGAATTTTGAAATCTAGAATTATTTTAAAATCAACAATTGGTGTGTCGAAAATGGGGTGTATCGTTCCATGTTTTGGTATAGCCCCCTTATAGACCGATCTCCCGATTTTACTTCTTTGGCGTCTAGAAACTGTATTTTCTATCTGATTTGCTTGAAATTACAAATCTAGAGGTATTTTGAAGACACAAATAGGTGTGTCGGAAATGGGGTGAATCGGTCCATGTTTTAGTGTAGCCCCCATATAGACCGATCTCCCAAATTTATTTCTTGGGCTTCTAGAATCCGTAGTTTTTTTCCCAATTTGTCTAAAATTGGAATTCTAGAGGTATTTGAGGACCATTAAAAGATGTGTCGAAAATGGTCAGTATTAGTCCATGTTTTGGTATAGCCTCCATATAGACCTACATTTTATTTTAATTTCTTGGGCTGCTAGAATCTGTAGTTTTTAGCCACTTTGCATGAAATTGGGAACCTAGAGGTATTTTAGGACCACAAATATGTCAGCTGAATATGGAGTGTATCGAGCCACGTTTTGGTATAGCCCCCATATAGACCGATCTCCCGAATTAACTCCTTGGTCTTCTAGAAACCGTAGTTTTTATCCGATTTGTCCGACCCTATACTAACACCACGTACCAAATTTTACGGATCGGATGAAATTTGCTTCTCTAAGCGGCTCCGCAAGCCAAATATGGGAGTAGGTTTATATGGAGTCTATGCGTAAAAGTGGTCCTATATGGCCCATTTCCAATACCATCCGACCTACTTCAATAACAACTATGTTACTTATGCCAAGTTTCAAGTCGATAGCTTGTTTCGTTCGGACGAATTTTTCATGGTCTTTAAAGACTAAATACTTAGTCCACGTACCAAATTTCAACCGGATCGGATGAATTTTGCTCCTCCAAAAGGCTCCGGAGGTCAAATCTGGGGATCGGTTTATATGGGGGCTTATATAATAATGGACCGATATGGACCAATTTTGCATGATTGTTGTAGACCATATACTAACACCACGTACCAAATTTCAACCGGTTCGAATGAAATTTGCTTCTCTAAGAGGCTCCGCAAGGCAAATCTGGGGGTCGGTTTATATGGGGGCTATACGTAAAAGTGGTCCGATATGGCCCATTTCCAATACCATCCGACTTACATCAATAACAACCACTTATGCTAAGTTTCAAGTTGATAGCATGTTTCGTTCGGAAGTTAGCGTGATTTCAACAGACGGACGCACAGTGGTACCAAATCGCTTTTTGTTTGGAAATAATTCTGCAACTTTTGAATGGATAATGATATCAACATAATTGTTTCTTTGTATGAAAGCTGAGATGTTTTCCTCTAAGGTTGAAAATTTGTGGATTCCTAGTGGGTCCACGGGCTGATCTGTAGGCGTTGAAAATTGGTCACCTCGGGGGTATGAAATTTTGTTTTAGCTGTCACCTCCGCAATTTTGAACCGATATCGATGACTTAATGACTTTTGAACTAATTGTGATATCATTATGATTTTTATTTATTTTTGCAGAGAAAAATTTGTTAAGAAATATTCCAGAATATACCATTCCCAAAATTGATATCAAAAATCCGCAAAGGGGGACATATATTGAAAAAACGTTATTTTTTGTAATTTGCATATTTCTCAGCTGTTTATTGGTAGGATGTTGAAACCCTTCACAGTTATACTCTATGGCGTCAAATGACAAAGTTAGCACATAACCCATCCTATGGCGAAGGGTATAAAAATTCAACTATTCAAGTATTAAAACATTTTTGGTAAAAAAATGTTCCATGTTCACCGTCCAAAAATAATATAATATTTTGCTCTTAAAATATGTTTGGATGATCATATTCCTTCTGTACGTGCTCGTGAGCATCATGTTTGTGATGAACTTTTTGAGCTTCCAATAGCCCATAACTGTCTTCCCAGAAGTATTCAGTCGTAATGAGAATCAAAATGTCGACTTTTCGATTTTTTTTTTGAAAAGTCGACTTTTTAATTTTTTCAATGAAAAAGTGATCTTTAAATTTTTTGACTTTTGCAAAAGACGACTTTACAACTTCTTCGAGAGAGTTGGAAAAGTCGATAATTTTCTTTTGAATTTGAAAGTGTTGACTTTTGCGATAATTGAAAATTCGACTTTTGAGATAATAGAAGAGTGAATCACATTCCTCTTTCAACTCAAATTTGATTTTTCAATTGTTGAGAATCAAAATGTCGACTTTTTGATTTTTTTGGTAAATCTGAATCACATTCCTTTTTTAACTCTAATTCGATTTTTCGATTTTTGAGAATCATTTTTTTTTTTTTTTGTAAAGTCGACTTTTGAATTTTTCAAAATTTGAAAAGGCAACTTTGGACTATTAGACTGTTTGGAAAAAAATCGACTTTCCAACTTCTTCGAGAATTCGAAGAGTCCTTTGATATCGCGACATTCAACTTTTTAATGAATTTTTAGCAGAAAAAGAATCACGTCCATTTTTCAACTCAATTTCGATTTTTTTCATTAAAGTTCGATTATCTATTTGGCTTTAAAAAAAATCAAAAGCCGATTTTCAACCTTTGTATCACTTGTGATAAATCACTTTATCCTTAATATTCTATATCTCAATTTAGTCATTTAAATTTTTCCAATTTTTCAACACAAAAAATTTTATTTCTGATTCAATCACAAAATCAATTGATTCAATTAATTTTTTAATTGAAATGCCTTCAATCACCGAAATAATAGTATCAATTAAAAAATTAATTAAAAATATATTAAAAAAATTAATTGATACTATTAATTTTTGTCATTGTGATTTTTGTTTCAATTCAAAAATTTGTTGAATCAATTAAATTTTAATTGAATATTTTTAAAACTCAATTAAAATTGTAATTTGAACAATGTTCATGAATTTTGTTTTCTGTGTAATATCCGTCAACTACTAAAGCAGAATCCGTTTCAATATTCTCATGTTCATTCTCACGAACATTCGTACCCCTTCTTGAGCCTGTCGCTTTTCGGTATATTATCCAGCATATGTTTCACGAAAACAAACATTTTCGAATTCGGTATTTGTTATATAAACTCAAGCGCTTAATTGTCTCGATAAATAAATGCGATGATAAAATAAAATTTTTTCATCACTTCAACTCTATATGGCGTATACACAATTTTTGTGAGCAAATTGTTGACATTACGTATACTTTAGGGGGTACACTCTCATTTAATATTACGTATACACATAGTGGTACTACTTAATATAAGCTTGTTAACTATGTTTACAAATTATATTAAATTAGATACTCTCCACCAAAAATTCCAAGAAAACAAGCAAAACAACATTTTAATTGAAATTCTTAAACTTTTGATGGAATTTAATACTTCCCAAAATAGAAATTTCAACGAAAAAATAAACAAGAATACCAACATCCTTTGTGACAAAAAACAGGAGGAGCCCACATCACTGTTGAGGCAGCCAACATGATAAAGATGTGCATATTAAACCAACATTTATAGAACGACGCAACAATGTACCACCCAACCCGATCATCCGACCAAAAATGAAATATGTTCATGCTGTTTATTTAGCAGCCATGAACTATTTATTCAGTCATGGGTGTGTTCTCTGCTTCTGCTGCGAAATAGTCTGACATTCTCCTTCTCATCGCTTCGAATGTGATTTTTGTCAAACCAATTGGTGTGTGTTAAGCTTTTCTGCAGACATGAAAACGATATACCAGTGATTGCCATGAATTTATTGCCACAATTTTGGATGTCATCCAAACCAATTTGAGTCTTCAAACAAAATCTCCATCCTCATTTAATAATCTGTTCCTGCTATAATCAGCCTAAGCCCATAACCAATTGCATATTATGAAGAAAACGCGCGGGGGCGATGATAAGTTTGATGATATATTTCCACAAAATACATCAGATATTACATCGATAAATCATTTTTATCCAGACGCTATTGAATGGAAGATTAAATGCTTTAATTGGCATTAGCAGCGAATCAGTTGCCGAAGTAATTAGTGAAGACGAAAAGGATATCATGACTGTTAGTTCAGTATTCAATCAAAGCTAGCAATTAAGCTATTTTTTATTCGAATCCATTAGATTGCAATATCATTACTCTCCATTTGCTTTTGGAATATTTGTTAATGGGAAACCCGGGAATTGAATCTTTAGATGTCATTACATGTTAATGATTTGCTACCCAGCAAAAAAAGCATTACCAAAATATTTGCGAAAATATTTTTTATGGATCTGGAAGTAGTAAAAAATTTAGCACAGAAGCGATGAATTTAACATGGACTTGTCATCACAGCTGCTGCCACAGTTTTAGAATTCTACCAATTTTTTGTTCTGTTTGGTAGATTGGTAAAATTGTTGTTGTTTTGGTAGATATAAAAGTTTATTCCTTTGGGAAAAAATTTCTGTAGGAATAAAATCTTGACAAAATTTTCTATAGAAATTAAATTTTGAGAAAATTTTCTATAGAAATAAAATTTTGAGAAAATTTTCTATAGAAATAAAATTTTGAGAAAATTTTCTATAGAAATAAAATGTTGAGACATTTTTCTATAGAAATAAATTTTTACACAATTTTCTATAGAAATAAAATTTTGACAAAATTTTCTATAGAAATAAAATTTTGACAAAATTTTCTATAGAAATAAAATTTTGACAGAATTTTCTATAGAAATAAAATTTTGACAGAATTTTCTATAGAAATAAAATGTTGACAGAATTTTCTATAGAAATAAAATGTTGACAAAATCTTATATAGAAATAAAATTTTGAAAAAATTTTCTACAGAAATAAAATTTTGACAAAATTTTCTATAGAAATACAATTTTGAAAATTTTCTATAGAAATAAAATTTTTACAAAATTTTCTATAGAAATAAAATTTTGACAAAATTTTCTATCGAAATAAAATTTTGACAAAATTTTCTATAGAAATAAAATTTTGACAAAATTTTCTATAGAAATAAAATTTTGACAAAACTTTCTAAAGAAATAAAATTTTGACAAAATTTTCTTTAGAAATAAAATTTTGAAAAAAAAATTCTATAGAAATAAAATTTTGATCCAAATTCCGCATTTTGAATGTGAAACAAACAAATTTTGCCAAATAAATAATTTTTTGCGATTTTTAATGCATTCTAACGCTTGTCTAAAACGTTTGACCTAAAATATTTTTACAAATTTGCAATTTTTCTAGAATGTATTTATCATTTTTGGTCAATTTTATTAATATTTACTCTGTTTTAAACCTATTGGAAACAAAAAAAGTTAAAATTATCCATTAAAAATATGATAAAGCGAGTTATAACAATTTGATCTAAAGGAACCTCCTGTGTAGTTGAAATAAAGAACATCTTTGGGAGGACATTTTTGGAATTGCTGGTAAAGTTGTGCTTTTAGAACAACTTCCAATTTTTTTTCTGCTGGGTAACTTATTTGCTTATCAAAAATCATGGGCCCATATGGCGTATTTGCAATTATTTTTCATGTAAATAATTAATATTACGTATACTTTAGGGGATATCATCATCTAATAGCACGTATACGCTGGGTGGTACTATATATCTACTCCATTCTTTTTAGAGAGATAGATGGAGGCCTTATTGATGATTAAAGCTTATTTGCTTAGCACCAAATGCAAGATATTTTGGACACACAGAAAAACAACATTTCCAATTAGACCAAATTTTAATCAAATTAAAAATAAAATAAATTAGAAAAATGATTGAAAGTGTTTACGTTTTTAATTAAAATATTAATTAAAACTCTGACAATCACGTCAATAGTCTGGTGAACATCTATAGAGAGCAAGTGCAACATAGACATTTTACAATGGGTCCAACGGCCGTGTTGTCTTGGCATAACTGGGGCAGTGAAGACCACGTCGAAGATGGATGAGAGGACGGCACCAGATGGATGAGAGGACGGCACCAGTCGATTATCTTGAGAAGGAAAAAAACCATCAACAATGGCGTTATTGGAGCGTTTGAAGGTCGAAATCGCGACAAAACGGCCCGATATGAAGAAGAAAAAAGTGTTGTTCCACCAAGACAACGCACCGTGCCACAAGTCATTGAGAACTATGGCAAAAATTCATGAATTGGACTTCGAATGGCTTCCCCACCCACCGTATTCTCCAGATCTGGCCCCAGCGACTTTTTCTTGTTCTCAGACCTCAAAAGGATGCTCGCAGAAAAAAAAATTGGCTGCAATGAAGAGGTGATCGCCGAAACTGAGGCCTATTTTGAGGCAAAACCGAAGGAGTACTACCAACATGGTATCAAAAAATTGGAAGGTCGTTATAATCGTTGTATCGCTCTTGAAGGGAACTATGTTGAATAATAAAAACGAATTTTGACAAAAAAAATGTGTTTTTCTTTGTTAGACCGGGGACTTATCACCCAACCTGTTATGAAGGACCCAGACACCGAGATCCTATTCCGATTACCGAACCACAACACAAGCCTGCACGGTAATAACACGAACCGGTAAAATGGGAAAATTTTCACAAATTGACGGAGGCCAATGAAGGCAATAGCAGACATTACGTAAAGGCAAATAAACTGGCGATAAGAGATACGGCACATAGGGATGTAAATTTAGAAGGCGACATAGACCAATGCAACGATCGGAAATACTATGACCCAGACAAAAAAAAGACTGAAGAACTACTCAAGGAGATTAGGACGACAGTCAGGAGGTCCATGGAAATAATGAAAGACTGGATAACCACTCAAGGATATAGGACGACAGTCAGGAGGCCCGTGGGAATACTGATCAGGCAACTAAAGTTGAGAACACATCTGCGTTGAATAGGAGCAGCAGAGGATGGCGCACATAGGTCGTGTTTTCAAGATAATGAGGATTTGGAGTTAACCATATCAGTGAAGAGGTGCTTCAGGACCTGGCGTTGCTTGGAAACAAATTGTGGAAATCGTTAGGGATACCGATTTTCTGGAATAAAAGAAGGGAGCGATGGAAAAAAGAAGTTAGAAGTCATTTAGATTATTCAGTCCATTGTGATACCACAGTGGCTAACCTAACGTAACCTAATTAAAATTAAAAAATAGTAATTGTTTTTGGAAAACCATTTTTTATTTCAGCCAATCAAAAATGTACACAGAAAAAACATTTTTTGGTTTCTATGACGAAATTAATTGATTCAATTAATTTTTAATTACCAAATAAAAAATTAATTGATACAATTAAAAATAGATAAAAATGGTAGATTCAAATAAAATGATTTGGTTGAATTTTGTTTAAAAAAATAATATCATCAATCAATCCTTTTGTTAATTTTTTTCAAAATTCAGTTAAAATTTTATTAAAAAAAATATTTTTCATATTTTTAGCGAATGAATGTTAAGATAAAAAAATAATTGATTGCATAAGTTTCGCAATAAAAAAAAAAACAACATAAACAAATTAAAAACAGAATTGAAAAATTAATTGAAAGTAAGAAAAAAATTAGTATCTTTTTTTTAAATTTTTAATAAAACAAATAATTGATAAATTTTTTAATCAAATAATTGATAAATTTTTTAATCAAAAATTTGATTCATTTATTAATCAAAAAATTTACACAAAAAGAATTAAGAAATAGTTACGTCTTTAATTAAAAAATTAATTGATACAATCATATTTTAATCAAACTAAGAACACACAGTCAGTTGAGAAAATAAGTGAACATTTTCGGTTTTTTTTTAACAATTAATTGTTGCAATAACCAATTTAATATAAAAATAACCGATGTCGATTGCTAACTGATTTAATTAAAAAGTTTAACTAAATAATTAATTGAATCAAATTAAAATATTAATTGATTTTTGCAATCAACATTAATTAAATTTTTAATTGAATCAATTAAAAATTAATTGAAATTTTCAAATCAATTAATTTTTTAAACAAATATTTTTTTATTTCCAATTAGAACTGTGTTTGATAGTATCATTTTAGTGATTGAAGATATATTAATTAAAATATTAATTAGATCAATTAATTTCGTGATTGAATCAGATTTTTTTTTGTGTGAGTGTAAAAATTAAATTTCGTTCGAAAGGGAAAATTCCGCCCCCGGAACGATGACTAAATGCTATGCTCAGCATTTGGTGCTTACAAAATTCCCCCGAATCAGTGTGATTTTTTAATTTGAGTGTTATAGTCACTCACGTAATTTTTCCCAACTGTGATTTGTTTCCTGAAAAGGTCCATAGACAATAATGAATCACTACATTGGGAGTAAATGGATCGAATCAATAATAACAATAGTTGTCCTGGCTAACCTGGATTAAGTGGTCGTGCAGTTTCTCTGTGGGAACTAAATTGAGAAAATAGGACAATCTCAAGGATTCAAAATTGAGATCAGGAAGATTTCCAACTTCAAAGTCTTAGGACTAATACTCGTAGAGTTTTATCAAATAGAAACCCTTTAGAATGTTCAGAAATTTAGAATGTTCAAATCGGTTTTATTTGTCCGGCATTCAATTATTACACCAATAAAATGCCGACAAAAACATTAGGTTATTGTTGTTAATTCAAAAATGTTACAATTTAAGCTATTATATTAGTAATTAGATTTCAATTGTCCCTGACTTTCCGGAAATTCAATCAATATGCCACCAAATGTTGATGGAAGGCAATCGCAAATTTTCACAGCATATGATTTCTATGGCATTTTGATAACTATCGCAATTCATCTTAACATATGTTCCATGTGGCGTTTTTGTATTAATTTTGTGAACAAAAATGTATATTACGTATACTTTAGGGGGACAAACACATTTAATACTACGTATACGACTTGTGGTATTAAACATCAACTCCGCCATATTTTGAGAGAAAGAGCAATTAAACGACAAAATAGAACTGAAATTGAAAATTCAAATTCTAAGGAAAGATTGTATTTAGAATTTACACATGTTCTGATTTCTCACATGACCCTGATTATGGGTCAACACCTTCGTAGCCAGAACCAAAATTAATATTACGTATACTTTGGGGGACCTACACATTTAATATTACGTATACGGCTTGTGGTATTCAACATCTACTTCACCATATTTTGAAAGAAAGAACAATTGGACGACTAAACAGGACTGAAATTGAAATTCTAAGGAAAGGTTGTATTTAGAATGTACACATGTTCTGCTTTCTGACATGACCCTGGTTATGGATCAACTTCTAACGCCTTCGCTCTTCCCACATTGTGTCATAACTTTTTCATGCTATATACAAACTACCATTTCAATCCATAAATCGGAATAATAACATCGATAATGTATTTGTATTAAACCAATGAATATGTTAATGAATCAAACATGTCCAAATGAATACAATGAATCAATTATCGAAGGATATAAGAATAAAATGCATGGTAACTCATTAGTCATAAAAAATTTCAAACTGAAATCATTTGTAATTAAAATTCAATTAGATTTTCCATTGGCTTTATTCCAACCATATATATAGATTAACCGAAATTTCCAACAGATGTTTATAAAATATGACCACCTTTTTTATTGAAACTACTCTCAGCATAGGTTCTACCTGAAGTATTTGCATGTACACTTTCGGTGGACAATATGAATTAATCATGTCTGTTCTGGCTCACACCGCATTGTGCACCACACTATACACTTTCCACACAACACACAAAGTTAGTTGTTCTGAGTCACACGTGTGAACACTTTTTTCGGACTTTTAATCGAAAAATGTGACAGCTGATTTTTTCTGCAAGCCATATTATTTGCAGATAGAAATTATAAACAAAACATATTTTGCCGGTATAAACATAAAAAATTAAATGTAATGCGTAATTCAAAGCCATAAAATGCCTGCCGGATTTTTGTTAGGAGTGACTAATGTAAGGACAAGAGCAATTTATCAAGAACAAATAAGAAGGTGATTTCTACCTTTGTTTTGATTTGTTTTTTTTTTTTTCTATCCCTCCTCAATGTTACTCATGAACAAATGATCGCCGTGTCGTTCTCGTTTTAGTTTTTGACGGCGGAGAAGTTTTTATTTTGGTTTTGGTCAAACAGTTTTTAACATCCATACATTAAAGGAAATTTTATTATAGTGGGCATAATTAACTATTCTGTTAAGGTTTTTCTCATTTGTATTGCTTAAATATTTACAATAATATTGCAAACAAATTTTCTATCGTGGCGGCCTCCATTTGCAGAAAGATATTGGCGGCGTTAGTTTTTTTTAATTTGCTCAGTGATTTGTGCACCAAGAACACTTTGCAGAATTGAAGATGCCATATTTTTCATGCAATAAATTTGGTAAAATTCACTTTTCTTAGCCCATTGATTTTGTAAAAGTTATAATTTAATTACCTTATATTTTCAAAAAGACCTTTGATTTGTTTAGGAAAGCGGATAGTATTCACAAAAATCAAAGATAATTTTGCTTAAAACTTTTTTGTGTTAACTTTTAAAAATTGTGCCAACATTATACTTTCGAACACACTGAAAATCAGCTGATTAAAACAAACCCAAAATTTATACACCAATCAGAGGAAATTTCGGTTCAAATTTTAGATGGATTTTTAAAATCGTGGTTTCTGCCATATATAAGTGACTTTCCCAATAAAATTTGCAAATATTTATCAAAAAACATATTAAAGTTTCAGATTCTGTTATTTATTTGTTATAAAAACTTCTAACTTTGCATACGATGGCTGTACACTAAGCCTACACAAAAGAAATGTTCGTGTACATTTTTCAGGTTCAACAGACACGAATATTATGTATACGCACAGTGGTATTGATCTTTAAATCCCTTGGCTTTTGGGTTAATTATTTATATTGTCATAATTATACCACCACCATAGAATGGTGATGGAGGTATAATAAGTTTGTCATTCCGTTTGTAACACATCGAAATATCGATTTCCGACTATATAAAGTATATATTCTTGATCAGGTCGAAATTCTAAGACGATATAACCATGTCCGTCTGTCTGTTGTAATCACGCTACAGCTTTCAATAATGGAGCACAGATTGGTTTTTTGTTCGCAGGCAAGACAAGTTCGAAGATGGGCTATATCGGTCCAGGTTTTGATATAGCCTTCATATAAACCGACCCCCGTGTTTGGGGTTTTGGGCTTCTAGAAACCGTATTTTCTATCCGATTTGCTTGAAATTGGATATCTGGAGGAATTTGAGGACCACAAATAGGTTTGTCGAAAATGGTGCCTATCGGTCCATGTTTTGTGTAGATCCCCCATACAGACCGATCTCCCGATTTTACTTCTTGGGTTTCTAGAAACCGTATTTTCAATCTGATTTGCCTGAAATTTTAAATCTTGAGGTATTATACGACCACATATAAACTGATCTCCCGATTTTACTTCTTGGGCTTCTAGAAACTGTTTTTTCTATCCGATTGGTATTTTAGGACCACAAATAGGTGTGGCGAAAATGGGGCGTATCGGTCCATGTATTGGTAAGCCCCCATATAGACCGATCTCCCGATTTAACTTTTTGGGTCGATTTGCCTGAAATTTGAAATCTGAAGGTATTTTAG
The DNA here is from genome assembly GCF_050003625.1 of Haematobia irritans. Classification (NCBI taxonomy): domain Eukaryota; kingdom Metazoa; phylum Arthropoda; class Insecta; order Diptera; family Muscidae; genus Haematobia; species Haematobia irritans. The sequence continues at coordinate 101,043,896 of NC_134401.1, read as the reverse complement.
GACCACAAATAGGTGTGGCGAAAATGGAGCGTATCGGTCCATGTTTTGCTATGGCCCCCATACAGACCGATCTCCCGATATTACTTCTTGGACTTTTAGAAACTGTTTTTTTCTATTCTAATTGGAATTCTAAAGGTATTTTAGACGCACAAATAGGTGTGCCGAAAATGGTGCCTATCGGTCCATGTTTTGGTAAAGCCCCCATATAGACCGATCTCCCGATTTTACTTCTTGGACTTCTAGAAGCCGGAGTTTTTATCGAATTTGCCTGAAATTTGATATCTAGAGATTTTTAGGACCATAAGTAGGTGTTCCCAATATATTGTATATCGGTACAGTTTTTGATATATTCCCTTATAAACCCGCCCTCCAATTCGGGTTGTAGATGTAGGTCTTTCAGAACCACAATTAGGTGTGCTGAATTTGATGTGTATCGGTGCATGTTTTTGGCATAGCAACCTGTAACGTGGTTTTTTAGTCTGGAGGGCTGAGGTACGTTCAGTCGTTTCTAAGGTCGATCTAAGGACCAACAAACCTTAAATAAGAACACAAGTTGGTTTCCCTGATTAGGATAAATGATTAAACGATGTTTATTGATGGTAAAGTTTATCACAATTTGTACTTGTGTTGAAGGAAAACGTAAGACAAAGGCAAAAGCGGTTGGACGGTGATTTATGTGCTGGTTTATGTAGTTGGGTTGGACGATTTCGAGTTAATCGTGAACTTTTGGTTGTGACAATTTGTAGATGATCGTGAACTTTGCAATGGTTAACGGCGGCCTGTGCACGGTGTATGTCGATAAAGAAGTGGCGATCGCTAGTAGAGTTGATCGGCCGCGATTTCTTCGGTAATACGGTTCGGTGATTCACGGTAACACGGTTCGTGTCTGCAACTTCGGCGGTGCGCTTAATCAGCTGGTCGGTAGTACGGTCACGGTGCTAGCCTGGCTGGGTTAAAGTTGTCCATTACCTATGGAATACAATGAATAGACGTACCCTCAACTTGTGAGGACGGCGTTACCCTCAACATGTGTGGACGGTGTTACCCTCAACCTGTGAGGACGGTGTTACCCTCAACTTGTGAGGACGGGAGGCATGTGAGGAAGATTTTACCCTCAACTTAACTGTAAGGAGAGTCGAAACAAAATTTGTATGGCTTTACTTATGTGACTCCTAGTAGATTTCAATCTATAATCTATCTAAAGGCCATGAAAATTCTTATAATCCAGCGATGAAACTTGCACACAAAAATTTTTTTCTGAATCAATCACGAAATTAATTCATCCAATTAATTTTTTAATTCAAAAGTCTTCAATCACACAGAAAAAAACATTCACGAAAATGTTTCCAATTAAAGTCTTAATTGAGTTTTAAAAAAATATTCAATTAAAAATTTAATTGATTGAACAAATTTTTCAATTGAAACAAAAATCTATCACAAAAATTAATAGTATCAATTAATTTTTTAATTGGATCAATTAATTTTTTAATTAACTTTCAATTCATTTTTTAATTGATACCATCATTTTGTTTATCTCATGCAATAAATAAGAAAAAGATGCCTAATTCCTGTAGATGGGATGAATTAAATGTTTATCACATAATGTTAACTAGATTCGAACACACATCACATCACATCAAATCAAATAACCTACTTAATATGCCATTTTAACTGAAACGCACGTATCATACATTAATAAATCATAAATACGCATAGAATATAATGAATCAGTTATCGAAGCAATTAATGAAGGACAGAAGGACTAAATGCTGCGGTACTCATTAATCACAAAAAACAAAATCAAGCTGAAAATATCTGTAATTAAAATTCAATTAGATTTTACGTTGGTTTCATTCCAACAGATGTTAATAAAAGATGGTCAACCGTTATTATCGAAACTATTCTCGGGATATGTTCTAACTTGCGTATTTGCATTTTTTATGAAGAAATTATTATTACGTATACTTTCGGAGGTCAAAATTATTTAATATTATGTATACGCACAGTGGTATTGAACATCCAATCATCCGTTTTCGTTTCGCATTTATTTTTTCAAAAAATAATTAGTATTACGTATACTTTTGGTGGACAAAATCATTTAATATTATGTATACGCATTGTGGTATTGAGCATCCAACCCTCCGTTTTCGAGGCGCATTACTCAATTTATGATTTCTTCTTTATATTCTTTTATACACAAGGTCGTGGGAATCGAACCCACGACCTTGTGTATGCAAGGCGGGCATACACAAGGTCCCATTGCACCACGGGAGCCACCGTGGTGCAATGGTTTTAATTGTATATACATGATGGCTAATAAAATTAAGGTTTAAAAAATAATCTCATCTTATCCAATCTATAATCTTTCAGTATCACAAATTTTTCCAAGTTGTTTTTTTTTTTTAATTCTTATGTTACCCACTTTATTTATTCTCTGTACATTTATTCTATTCTTGAAGATAGGATAAATTAAATGTCTACCACATAATGTTGCCACTTTAAGTGAAAGTAATATCAAACAAAGTGGATAAGAAAAATAATCAAATATCGCAATGAGTTAAGGCAGAGCCGAAATTATTTATCCTTCTCCATGCAATTGAAACCTTAAATCGAGATGTATAAAACCATTAGGTTAGGACAATAGTTTTTTCATTGCAAAAGTTAGAAAACATTATTCGTTAGAATAATAATAGTAGCGTTCTCAGAAATTCTACTAAATTCTAAATCAACAAAACCTATCATAGCGTAATTGTTGTTGTATTTTTTCATTAATCCTCCCTATCTCTCTCTTTCCAGATTCTTCATATGCATATTGCAAATATAGAAAAATTACCATTGACCACCACAGGATCACCGCTGTTAATACGCTGCAAAACATTTTTATCGGTCACATTTGTTGTACCCAAAGATTCAGAATGTCATGATGTCTATACATCCTTATTAAAGCTTTATCAACCTGGTAAGTACATTGAAATAATATGTATAATTTAATTAAATCATCGGATGAATTTAGAATGGATGGTTATTAAAAATGCTAAAAATAGCACTATCCAGCAAAAACAAAAATTGTAAGTTATTCCACACATTTCTTTTTTCAAAAACTTCTATAGAAATACAATTTTGACATAATTTTCAATAGAAATAAAATGTTTATAACATTTTCCAAGAAATAAATGTTTGTCAAAATTTTATTTCTATAGAAATTTTTTTACAGAAATAAAAATTTGACAAAATTTTCTATAGAAATTAAATTTTGACAAAATTTTCTATGGAAATAAAATATTGACAAAATTTTCTATAGAAATAAAATTTTGCCAAAATTTTCTGTAGAAATAAAATTTTAACAAAATTTTCCAGATAATAAATTTTTGGCAAAATTTTCTATAGAAATAAAATTTTGACAAATTTTCTTATAGAAATAAAATTTTGACAAATTTTTCTATAGAAATAAAATTTTGACAAAACTTTCTATAGAAATAAAATTTTGACAAAATTTTCTATAGAAATAAAATTTTGACAAAATTTTCTATAGAAATAAAATTTTGACAAAATATTCTATAGAAATAAAATTTTCTACAGAAATAAAATGTTGACAAAATTTTCTATAAAAGTAAACTTTTGACAAAATTTTCTATAGAAATAAAATTTTGAAAAAATTTTCTATAGAAATAAAATTTTGAAAAAAAAAGTTCTATAGAAATAACATTTTGACAAAATTTTCTTTGGAATTAAAATTTTGACAAAATATTCTATAGAAATAAAATTTTGAAAAAAAAATTTTCTATAGAAAAAACATTTTGACAAAATTTTCTATAGAAATAATATTTTGACAAAATGTTCTATAGAAATAAAATTTTGGCAAAATTTTCTATAGAAATAACATTTTCACAAAATTTTCTATAGAAATACAATTTTCACAAAATTTTCTATAGAAATAAAATGTTGACAAACTGTTCTATAGAAATACAATTTTGACAAAATTTTCTATAGAAATAAAATGTTGACAAAATTTTCCATAAAAGTAAAATTTTGAAAAAATTTTTTATAGAAATAAAATTTTGACAAAATTTTCTATAGAAATAAAATGTTGACAAAATTTTCTATAGAAATAAAATTAAAAAAAAAATCCAGCTAATAAAATTTTGACAAACTTTTTTATAGAAATAAAATTTTGACAAAATTCTCTATAAAAATAAAATTTTCTAAGAAATACAAATTCGACAAAATTTTCTATAGAAATAAAATTTTGACAAAATTTTTTATAGAAATAAAATTTTGACAAATTTTTCTGTAGAAATAAAATTTTGACAAAATTTTCTATAGAATTAAAATTTTGACAAAATTTTCTAAGAAATATAAATTTGACAAATTTTTCTATAGAAATAAAATTTTGACAAAATTTTTTATAGAAATAAAATTTTGAAAAAAATTTCCTGATAATAAAATTTTGACAAAATTTTCCAGATAATAAAATATTGACAAAATTTTCTATAGAAATAAAATTTTGACAAAATTTTCTATAGAAATAAAATTTTGACAAAATTTTCTATAGAAATAAAATTTTGACAAAATTTTCTATAGAAATAAAATTTTTACAAAATTTTCTAAGAAATACAAATTTGACAAAATTTTCTATAGAAATAAAAATTTGGCAAAATTTTCGATAAAAATAAATTTTTGACAACATTTTCTATAAGAATAAAATTTTGACAAAGTTTTGTATAGAAATAAAATTTTGACAAAATTACCTATAGAAATAAAATTTTGACAAAATTTTCTATAGAAATAAAATTTCGACAAAACTTTCTATAGAAATAAAATTTTGACAAAGTTTTTTATAGAAATTAAAATTTGACAAAATTTTGTATAGAAATAAAATTTTGAAAAGATTTTCCAGATAATAAATTTTTTTAAAAAATGTTCTATAAATTTTGACAAAGTTTTCTATAAAAGTAAAATTTTAACAAAATTTTCTATAGAATAAAATTTTAACAAAATTTTCTATAGAATAAAATTTTAACAAAATTTTCTATAGAATAAAATTTTAACAAAATTTTCTATAGAATAAAATTTTAACAATATTTTCTATAGAAATATTTTTTATCCTTATGTCAATACTACAACTATTTTTTCCAATGAATTAATTGATTTCACCCCTTCTATCTTTTGCAGTTTCCATCAATAAATTATATTGTTTCAACTATCAACCCGCCAAAGATGATTTTCCCAAAAATACCGGATGGGAATATTTTAAATTGGAAAGTGAATTCAAACGTATGCGCGTTCCAAATGACACCTGGACTTTGTGTAGTTTAAATACGAATTATGAGCTATGCGATACGTATCCAAGGCAAATTTATGTACCACAGGGAGCCAATACGGCCATGTTAATTGGTAGTTCACGTTTTCGCTCAAAGGGTCGTTTACCAGCTTTAACATATTTACATTCCAATAAGGTAAGAATTATTCATTTAGGACATATATATAAAGTAGTTGACACAAAGTGTTAACAATTCAAACATTTTATTATTTTTTGGTTGTAAAAATATTTATTATTGATGAAAATGACAAAAATTTTATTTATATAGAAAATTTTCTCAAAATTTTATTTATATAGAAAATTTTCTCAAATTTTTATTTTTATAGAAAATTTTATTTTTATAGAAAATGTCCTCAAAATTTTATTTTTATAGAAAATGTTCTGAAAATGTTATGGCTATAGAAAATCTTCTCATAATTTTATTTCTACAGAAAATTTTCTCAAATTTTTGTTTCTATAGAAAATTTTCTCAAATATTTATTTCTTTAGAAAAATTGGCCAAAATTTTATTTCTAGAGAAAATTTTGTCAAAATGCCAAACTTGTATTTATATAGAGCATTTTATCAAAATTTTATCTATAGAGAAAAATTGGTCAAAATGTTATTTATATAGAAAATTGAAGTACATCTTACACGCAGAGAAGAAACATGATTGCCACAATCATATTCGAAGAGCAAAATAATATGATAGCAGCTATTTTTGCGGCGACCATGTAACATTTTAACCTGCAACCATGTTGGCTCAGTGAACATGGTTCTAAGAAAAATACAATTGTCCTCATCTAAAATGTTATTATATTGATAAAAAGAATTTTGTTTCCATTAAAAGACAATGGTCACGATCTAAAATGTTATGTTATTCGTCAAAAATGTTTTTCTTCTAGTTAAAAGAACATGGTCACAACCTAAAATGTTTTGATTTTTATGAAAAAACTTTTTTCGTCGTCGAAAAAAGGACGCCACTTGAGAAAAGAAAACACAAAATCAATTTTATTTATTTGTTTTTATTTATTTATAAACTAATTCATTGTTTATTTGTATTTATAATGTTGTGCAAGCAAACTTCACATATTTTTACACACTCTAGTTTGGTTCAATTTCAACAATAAGAAATCATTCCATATTTACTTCGTGCCCATCAAATGTACAAACACAGACATCATATAACTGCAAATAAAAATAAATTATACCATATGTCAAAATGCAGAACAAAAACCAGGTACATTTGTTTCAATTACACTTTCCTTTTTTGTATTCACATAAAACCACGTGCCATTTCTGAATAAATAAATTAACACAAAACACAATAATTCCGTATTCTCCGTCCATTCCAAGAAACAACCAACACACGACTGACGCGCAAAATGAAGATCGTGTGTACCTGCTCAATGTTTTTATAAAATTATTGTCGCTGCAAAAAAATTAAAAAATTAAATGGTCACGAAAACAATGTACATGGTCTTTATGGCCATGTAATGCTTGTAGACATATCTATACGTAAACTATAAAAATACTTTTTTCTTTGCAAAAAAGTAAAAAAATTGAATGGTCAGGTACATGATTTTTCTGACCATATAATGGTCTCAAATTCTATCATTTAAATAATAGAACATGTTTGCGGCATTTGAGAACCATTTAAATGCTTATTGCCAACATATATTTTTCTCCGCTCGAAAATTATTTTTACAAAGACAAAATACATGGTTTTCGCGACAATTAAATACTCTAAATAAGCATTAAATGGATGCGGCAACCATGTCCAAACATGTTTTTTCTGTGCGTGTAGTTGGATAGGAATGTTTCGCAAAATCTACCAAAACATCAGGAATTCTACCAATCTACCAAACAATAAAAAAATTTCCATTTTTGGTAGAATTCCAACAACTATAGCAAACGTGCTACCCATACCAGCACTTACGTGCTTGTGACAATCATGTTGTTTTCTTAGAATTTCTCTAATTTTGGCAAGTATGTTCGACAAGAAAACATTATTTTTATGAGAAAAATGTTGCAAACTAACACTTTGCTCTAGAAGCCTGTTTGAGGAAATCATATTCCTTCTCTGCATGCAATAGGGTGTGGAACCCTTACTTCTATTTATTAAAAAAGTGAATACTAAACTTCATCGTTGTTTGTATACAAATTCCTTATTTCCAAACAAACTTCCTCTATGTTTTTCACCAACAACACGATACTTATTCAAATATTACCACGAGTCACATTAACTCACCCAAAATGTTTCGAGCCAAAAACCTCACATCTTACTTTTACTTCAATATGATATCATTAGTGACCTAATTAACATAATTTCGCCAATGTTCTAATTAGCCTCTAATTTATGATTTTAATTTTTGCTATATTTTACTTCGTTGGATGTTTCATCTTCGTCCCAACATCCTGTAATATGCTAAGCGATTTTCTTGTAGCTCTATTGCAACGGCCGTTAAGTGTAAAATTATGCCTCTCAAAAACAAGCAGAAACACAAGGACACAGCACTTGAAATTTGAAAATGGCTCTTTAGCATTACAAAGACTCTCGTGGCATTATTGAAAGACATAGGGAATGACATACTATATTCTCATCGCTTATATTTTTTTTTTATAAATATAATAGATGGCATATTGATATTTTATCTTTTCCTTATCTTTTCAGGCTTCCATTTGCCGTTGCAGCCAACCATTGTCGGGTTTTAGTGCACGTTGCTTGGAAGATGAACAAATGTTTGAAGCTATACGCAAAACAAATCCAAATACTGATTACATGTATGTGGTGGATACACGGCCCAGGGTAAGTATTAAGACAAAAATCTTCTCGGAAAAGATATGAAAGAAAATTGTTTCGCTAGAAAATGTAAATCCTCTAGAAAAAGGCATATTTTCCACCGAAAAAATATAGTAACATTAGCAGTAACATAAATTTGACTAACATACTTTTCCTCTGTTGCTTAAGCTACTCTTGTAGTTTAGTAAACGCATAGTTTTAGCTGAAATCACAACAACAATAACATTTTATTTCTATAGAAAATTTTGTTAAAATTTTATTTCTATAGAAAATTTTATCAAAATTTTATTCCTATAGAAAATTTTGTAAAAAAATTATTTATAGAAAATTTGGTCAAACTTTTACTTCTATAGAAAATTTTGTTAAAACTTTATTTCTATAGAAATTTTTGTGAAAATTTTATTATTTTTTTTATTTTGTCAAAATTTTATTTTTATAGAAAATTTTGTCAAAATTTTATTTCTATAAAAAATTTTGTCAAAATTTTATTTCTATAGAAAATGTCAAAATTTTATTTCTACAGAAAATTTCTATAGAAATTTTTATCAAAATTTTATTCCTATAGAAAATTTTGTAAAAAAATTATTTATAGAAAATTTGGTCAAACTTTTACTTCTATAGAAAATTTTGTCAAAACTTTATTTCTATAGAAATTTTTCTGAAAATTTTATTATTTTTTTTTATTTTGTCACAATTTTATTTTTATAGAAAATTTTGTCAAAATTTTATTTCTATAGAAAATTTTGTTAAAATTTTATTTCTATAAAAAATTTTGTCAAAATTTTATTTCTATAGAAAATGTCAAAATTTTATTTCTATAGAAAATTTTGTCAAAACTTTATTTCTATAGAAAATTTTGTCAAAACTTTATTTCTGTAGAAAATTTTGTCAACATTTTATTTCTATATAAAGGGTGATACGGTCAAAATTTGGTCAAGGGAAAACGCGTGTAAATCGGTGAAATCGTTTATTTAAAAAATCAAATGAAATTTCTTTTTCAAGTTCAATTAGTATAAAATTCGCTTTTCCAAATCCAAATTGCCGGGCCTCACGCTTGACACCTGCCATCAGATTTTGTACAGCCACCTTGTCCACCTTCTTCGCCGCAGAAAGCCAGTTTGCCTTGAACTGCTGCTCGTCCTTAGCAGTTTTTTTTTTTTGTCTTCTCTAGGTTCCGCTTGACAATAGCCCAGTATTTCTCAATTGGGCGGAGCTCTGGCGTGTTGGGAGGGTTCTTGTCCTTGGGAACCACCTGCACGTTGTTGGCGGCGTACCACTCCATGGCCTTTTTACCGTAATGGCAAGATGCCAAATCCGGCCAAAACATTACGGAACAACCGTGTTTCTTCAGGAAAGACAGCAGACGTTTATTCAAACACTCTTTCACGTAAATTTCTTGGTTGACAGTCCCGGAAGCTATGAAAATACTGCTTTTCAAGCCACAGGTACAGATGGCTTGCCAAAGCAGATATTTCTTTGCGAACTTTGACAGTTTTATGTGCTTGAAAATATCTGCTACCTTTCCCCTTCCTTTTGCCGTATAAAACTCCTGTCCCGGTAGCTGCTTGTCGGCTTTGACGTAGGTTTCGTCGTCCATTACCACGCAGTCAAACTTCGTCAGCATCGTCGTGTACAGCCTCCGGGATCGAGCTTTGGCCGTCGTATTTTGTTTATCATCGCGATTTGGAGTCACTACCTTCTTGTAAGTAGATAGTCCGGCTCGTTTTTTGGCTCGATGCACGGTTGTAGACGATACACCCAGCTTATTTGCGGCATTTCGGAGAGAGAGGTTAGGGTTTCGCTTGAAACTACCGGCAACTCTCTTTGTCGTCTCAGAGGCTTCCGGTTTTCGATTTCCCCCCGATCCAGACTTCCTGGCTGTCGACAAACGTTCCCCAAACACTTCAATTACATTTGTAACGGTTGATTTGGCAACTTTTAGCGATTTTGCCAGCTTTGTGTGCGAGTAACTCGGATTTTCGCGATGCGCGAGCAAAATTTTGATACGCTGCTCTTTTTGCTTGGACGGCATTTTGACAACTGAAGAGTGAATTCCAAAATCAAAATAAAAACAACATTCTAGACACACACACCTTCAAAATGAGGGGTGTTCAGGGTTCTTAAATACAAAATTGAAAGAAATACGTCAAGTTTATATTGACCAAATTTTGACCGTATCACCCTTTATTCAACATTTTATTCCTAAATAAAATTTTGTCAAAATTTTATTCCTATAGATTTTTTTTCAAAATTGTAATCCTCTAGAAAATTTTGTCAAATTTTATTCCTATAGAAAATTTTGTCAAAATTGTATTCCTATTACAATTTTGTCAAAATTTTATTTCTACACAAAATTTGTGAAGTACCAATTTTGTTAAAATTTTATTCCTATAGAAAATTTTATTTCTATAAGAAATTTGGCAAAACTTTATTTCTATAGAAAATTTTGTTAAAATTTTATTCCTATAGACAATTTTGTCAATATTTTATTTCTACAGAATATTTGTGAAGTACCAATTTTGTTAAAATTTTATTCCTATAGAAAATTTGGTCAAAATTTTATTCCTATAGAAAACTTTATCAAAATTTATTTCCATAGAAAATTTTGTCAAAACTTTGTTTCTATTTATTTCTCAAAATATTATTTCAATAGAAAATTTAGTCAAAATTTTATTCTCTAGAAAATGTTGTTAATATTTTATTCCAATAAAAAGTTTTGTCAAAGTTTTATTCCCTTAGAAAATTTTGTCAAAATTTTATTCCTATCAAAATTTAAATCCTAGAAAAAATTTGTGAAGTACCTTTTAGGTGGAGAGGAATATTTGAAATTTGGTACGCTATGTTAGTGTACCCCCTCTAACCACCATGCAAAAATTGGTCCATATCGGTTCATAATCATATATAGCCCCATTATAAATCGATCACCAGATTTGACTTCCGGACACGGTTGCCACTCGAGTCAAAAATAATCCACGAAAATTTGAGGAACATTTCACTAAAAAACGTACCAAATAAAAAAAATTTGTAGTTTTTGATCAAAATTTTGTGGTTAGTATGAAAAACAATGTTTCTTCGAAAGAAATGATTTATTATTTTATTTTTGAAGTTTATTTATTTTTTACGATTATTCTTAATAGCGACAATTTATTTGGGTGTACAAATATTCCTTGAATTATAAATATGTCGATATTTTAAATAGTTTTAGCGTACACCAATAATGACTTCCGGACACGGTTGCCACTCGAGTCAAAAATAATCCACGAAAATTTGAGGAACATTTCACTAAAAAACGTACCAAATAAAAAAAAATTGTAGTTTTTGATCAAAATTTTGTGGTTAGTATGAAAAACAATGTTTCTTCGAAAGAAATGATTTATTATTTTATTTTTGAAATTTAATTAATTTTTACGATTATTCTTAATAGCGACAATTTATTTGGGTGTACAAATATTCCTTGAATTATAAATATGTCGATATTTTAAATAGTTTTAGCGTACACCAATAAGGGAAAATTGCTACTTCTACAAAAATGTAGAACTAACCCATAATGGTCTTTGATAGTATGACCTAAAACCAGAGATGGTGAATTTATAGACAATTTAGTCAAAATTTAATTTTTTGTAGAAAAAATTGTCAAAATTTCATTTCTATAGAAAATTTTGTCAAAATGTATTTCCTAGAGAAAATTTTGTCAAAATTTTACTTCTATAGAAAATATTGTCAAAATTTTATTTCTATAGAAAATTTTGTCAAAATGTTATTCCTATCGAAAGTTTCATCAAAATTTAATTCTATAGCAAGTTTTGTCAAAATTTTATTTCTATCGAAAATTTTGTCAAAATATTATTTCATAGAAAATTTTGTCAAAATGTTATTTCTATAGAAGATTTTGTCAACATTTTATTTCTATAGAAAAGTTTGTCAAAATTGTATTTCTACAGAAAATTTTGTATAATTGTATTTTATAGAAAATTTGGTCAAAATGTTTTTCCTATAGAAAATTTTGTCAATATTTTATTCCAATAGAAAATTTTACCAAACTTGCATTCTTATAGAAAATTTTGTCAAACTTGCATTCCTATAGAAAATTTTGTCAAAATTGTATTCCTAGAAAAAAATTGTAAAGTATCTTTTAGGTGGAGAGGAATATTTTATAAAATCGACCAAAACATCAAGAATAGTACAAATCTACCACACAGTAAAAAATCTACCATTTTGGGTACAATTCTACCAATTGTGGCCACCGGGCTTCCATAATTATATATAGCCCCTATATGAATCAAACCCGAGGCCTCTTGGAGGAGTAAATTTTATCCGAGCCTGATGAAATTTGGCACTCTATTACATTGCGAAAATTGGTGCATGATTATTTTTTATCTGATTGGTCTGAAACTGCAAAGAACAAAATTTGACTAAATCACGAAATTAATCAAGCCACTTTTTATACCCTTCACCACTACTGTGGTACAGGGTATAATAGTTTGTGCATTTGTATGTAACGCCAAGAGGGACAAGTCCATCGTCTTAGAATTAAATTCTGAGTCGATTTAGCTATATCCGCCTATCTGTCTGACTGTCCGTCAGTCCGTCCGTCTGTATATGTAATTTTGTGTACAAATTACAGCTCGCAGTTTAAGTCCGATCGTCCTCAAATTTGGCACAGAATTTTAGTTTGACTCAAAGACAGTCGCTATTGATTTAAGAAAAATCGGTTCAGATTTAGATATAGCTGTCATATATATTTATTACCGATCTCGTCATAATTGGCGCATTTATCAATGTATTTTCTAACAATTTCGCATAGCCAAATATTTTGGAGTTGTCGTATAATATGCAAAATATCAGCCAAATCGGTTCAGATTTAGATATAGCTCCCATATATATCTTTCGTCCGATTTGCACTTACATGGCCTCAAAAGCCAGAGTTTTGTCCTGATTTGCTTCAAATTTTGCACAAGGAGTACGTTTAATAGTATCACTAATGTGCCAAATTTGGTTGAAATCAGTACAGATTTAGATATAGCTTCCATATATATCTTTCGCCCGATTTACACTTATTTGAAATTTTGCAGAGATAGCAGAATTATTATTCTAACTATGCATGTCAAATTTGGTCAAAATCGGTTCAAATTTAGTTAAATTTGTTCTAGCTTTAGATTTTTTCGCGTTAACCGATTTAAATTTTAATTCCAGAGATTTTGTAGAAGAACGAAAAATTGTCTCCAAATCGGGTAAGATATAAATATTTGTATATGGGAATATAAACCTTCATAATAACTCCTAAAAAATTTGAAGGAGTTGAGATGGTAACACAAATTTTGGTCTACATGGTGGTGAAGGGTATAATATAGTCGGCCCCGCCCGACTTTGGACTTTACTTACTTGTTTTTGTTTGAAATTACATCACTCAAAGAATAGAAAACATCAAACCAATTAAAATTTATTTGGTTTACTTAAATTATGGGACTAATTTTTATTTGAATATTTTTTTATTAAATAAACACCCAACACCATATATTAAATATAATTTCCTGCTGAAGTGTTTCAACTCAGCGCCATTTATGCCAGTTTGTTTTACTGTCCAAAAGATAACTTAACATGATTGAAATTACGATTCTATTATTTCCTCAACTTGTTATTTACATATCCGCTTTACCGCATTCCTATTGGGAAGGTTAAAGCTTTTAAAATACTTTGTTGTGATATTACATTTTTGATGGTTTTCTTGTTTTTTTGTTTCTTGTCGACAAACAGATAAATGCTTTGGCAAATCGAGCTGCTGGAAAAGGTTACGAAAACGAAGCATTCTATGAAAATATAAAATTCCATTTTCTTGGCATTGAGAATATTCATACACAAAGGACAAGCTTACAGAAATTGATTGAAGCCTGCGAACAGAAAACACCAACAATGAGTGGTTTCCTCAATGCACTGGAATCATCGGGATGGTTAAAGCATATACGTTCAATATTGGATACTTCAAGGTAATGGATTTTTGTTTTTAGTTTTATTATATACAAAATTATTTCAAAGTTTGTTGCTCTCAAGGGACGTAGCCAAACAAAACACTTTATTGTTATAAATATTTTGTTGGGAATGTGGGTATTCGTGATAGCAATGATTCCTCTTTCGAATAATATTTGAATTCAAAAGTTGAGGCAGCACGTCCAAAGTGGGTTAGAAGCCAATATACATCCCTTCTTGATTACTTAAAATCGAGATAAAAAACTGTCGTGAGAAAATGTCAGATCCAAGTCAAGGTGTACTTTAGGATTATCCGCTCACCTTCAACAAAAAAAAACATAAATATGGTTACCAAGATGGCTGTTTTGAAGCCGGATGAAGTCATCATAAAGTTGAGGACTACCACCACGGTTGCCAATTGAGCCATAAATAATCTACCAAATTTTGGAGAAACTTTTACTCAAAAACTACCAAACATACAAAAAATCTCATTTTTTCCAAAATTTTATTTCTATAGAAAATTTTGCCAACATTTTAGTTCTTTAGAAAATTTTTTATTTCTATAGAAAATTTTGGCAAAATTTTATTTCTATAGAAAATTTTGTCAAAATTTTATTTCTGTAGAAAATTTTGCCAAAATTTTATTTCTATTGAAAATTTTGCCAAAATTTTATTTCTATAGACAATTTTGTCAAAATTTTATTTCTATAGAAAATTTTGTCAAAAGTTTATTTCTATAGAATATTTTGCCAGAATTTTATTCCTATAGACAATTTTGTCAAAATTTTATTTCTATAGAAAATTTTGCCAAAATTTTATTTCTGTAGAAAATTTTGCCAAAATTTTAGTTCTATAGACAATTTTGTCAAAATTTTATTTCTATAGAAAATTTTGCCAACATTTTGATTCTATAGAAAATTTTGTCAAAATTTTATTTCTATAGACAAATATTTTGAAAAATTTACCAGAACGTCAAGAATTCTGCCAATCTACAAAACAGTAAAAAATCTACCATTTTGTTAGAATTCTACAAACTGTGGCTATCGTGATGCTGGTCCCACTAACGCCTAAGGTTGTCTCAATCTCATGATGGGTCATCTGACGATCTTGCAATATCGGTTGGCATACAGCATCTATGGTTTCCGCATGATTTTGACGCCTAGGAATGAACTACGTCCGAATATCGGAACATGGGCGATTACGTAGATGATGGCATAGTCGTGACTTGGATAAAAGATTCACCACTATTCATTTTCGGCGCCCGATCAACAACAATCGTCCCTGGTGATTCTAGAAGCACTAACATTTTTAAGGAACCATTGTTTTCACCTGACGATCTTGCAATATCGGTTGGCACACAGCATCTATGGTTTCCGGATGATTTTGACGCCTAGGAATGAACTACGTCCGAATATGGGAACATGGGCGATTATGTAGATGATGGCATAGTCGTGACTTGGATAAAAAGCTCACCACTATTCATTTTCGGCGCCCGATCAACAACAATCGTCCCTGGTGATTCTAGAAGCACTAACATTTTTAAGGAACCATTGTTTAACCTATTCCTATTTTCCACTCTTTCCCAATAAAATCGTGATTTTATATTATGTGGATGATTGCACAGTCGTGAATTGGGATTACCCTGAATTGGGTAACGTGATTACCCTTCCGTACATATTTTCGTTTGACTTAGGAAGGTATTAGCATCCACTAACTCCACTTCGGGATTCATTAAAACATCGCAGGGACGTTGGATAACGCCCAGTGAGGAAACGATGGAGGTACTATTGGACATACATTTTCCAGGAATTCAGAGGGCCGAATCACAGTCTGGAGGCATTATAGCTCAAAAGTAATTTCCTGTCAGAATCTAAAATATGGTGGGCTTTAAGTAGTTTTTGGGCGGTTAAAATCTCCGGACCTGATGAAATTACTTCGGCGGAATTTCAAGCAGTGACTAACAGAATTATCCCGTGATTATCGACGATATATAAAAGCTGTATCAATTAAGCACATATTACAGGAAAGCGGAAGGAGACAAAAGTCATTTTCACACCTAAAGCAAGATTTTCACTTATTCCTTCTTATGACTCTGGAGAGGATGATAGATGTTTATCGTAGAACTAGCATCGATTCAAGATTGCGCTCGAACCGACAACATGCTTACTCGAAGTGCAGGTCTACCGAGACCGCATTGCCTGAACTAGACAGTTTTATTGAAAGCTCACTATATGTCAATGAATACCCAATCGTGGCTTTTCTAGACATCCGAGCTCGATATTAAATGGATTGACAACTCTGAATGTTGATCAAGGAATACTTAGGCTGTTATAAGAACTTCTAACGAAGATACGTATTTCAGCCACACTAAGACAAGCAAACATACAAAGGTATGTGAACAGACGCACTCCCCAAGAAGGAGTTCTATAATCTCTTCTTTGGAATGTTGCTATAAACAACCTTTTGGTTTCCCTAGAAAAAGAAAGGATAAAAGTGGTGGCATACACAGATGATGTGGCTCTAGCAGTCAGGGGAAAATTCCCATCCACAATCAAAGATATAATACAGAGAGCCCTCCGGATGACTGAGAAATGGGCGAAAGATAATGGTCTTGGGGTAAATCCTGCAAAGACAGAACTAGTCATCTACTGCAAAAATCGCAAAACTCCCACGGTTAGGCCCATTTCCTTAGGGGGTATTGAAATTTCCTTTGGTGAGTGTGCAAAATACCTTGGCATTATTTTGGACAGGAAGCTGAACTTTAAGCTTAATATTGAAGAAAGGGCGAGAAAAACCACGGTAGCTTTGTACTCGTGCAAAAAGGCAATAGAGAAAAAAGTGTGAACTAAAACCGAAAATTGTGCATTGGCTGTAGACCGCAGGGGACCTATAATGCTATATGGTGTTTTGGTCTGGTGGCCAGCACTTCAGCAGTGGACAAGTTAAGATTAAGTTCAGCGAATGACGTGGATATATATCTCAGGAAAAGATTCCCTTAATGTCATACTACATCTATTGCCTTTAGACAGTCAACTGCAAAAATTGCTGTATGGTGCTGCGAGCTATCGCTGTGTACGGAAAAAAGCACAGTCCGTCTTGATATCTACAATAACGGGTAGCTGTCTGGAGACGAGTTTGCAAAAACTATTGACGTGAAGTATAATGACTACTGTATGACCTGTCATGATGTGGAGGAATCATGAAGTTTGCATTTTGTGTGAGGCGTAAGCAAATTTTTGGGGACATATAGCTTTAAATTACAGGCGGACCTGGAAAATTTCAAACTCTGCCAATGTTTCTGGAGCAATCAAGTTGGTTCAATAGAGGAAAATAATCCGGTGTTCAACAGTAAAAACTAGGAGTATCTACAGGTTATAGCTGGTTTTAGTTAATGTGATGAATAGTCACAGTGAGCTTGAAAAAAACAAGCCGGCCGCCACATAAACCTAAACATCGTAATCGACGTAGCAACAGTTACGATAACAAATTATAAATATCCGTAGCGGTGCCCTCCTCACACATAGATGTACTATGTGTGAGGAGGGCACCACTACAGGGTCGTCTCTACGTGTTATACAGCCCTTCAATAAATAAGAATTTTGGCTACGTTCCTGTTCCTCATCCACAAATACAAATTTATTCTATATTTTATAGTAACTCTTGATAAAATGATTTCTTTCAATTAAAAAACATCTTTACAGCTTCATCTCAAATGTCGTTGACAAAGGTGTCTCCGTGGTGGTTCACTGTTCCGATGGTTGGGATCGTACTGCACAAGTTTGTTCGTTGGCTTCCCTTATGTTAGATCCATATTATCGTACAATAAAAGGCTTCCAGGTTTAGTATAACTATTCGTTTTTGACTTTGACTTCATTTAATTTATGATCCATTTTTCTGTTTGTTTCTTGGCAGGCTCTCATCGAAAAAGATTGGTTGGCTTTTGGGCACAAATTCAGTGATCGTTGTGGTCACATACAAAATGATCCCCGCGAAGTTTCACCTATATTTACACAATTTTTAGATTGCACCTGGCAATTAATGTCACAGCGCAGTGATGCTTTCGAATTTAATGAGCGTTTCCTTTTGATACTGCACGATCATGTACATTCCTGTCAGTTTGGCACATTTGTGGGTAATTGTGAGAAAGATCGTTTGGACTTGCAATTGGCCAAGAGAACATTTTCATTATGGGGTCACATGGCAAATCATTTGAATGAATACATAAATCCTTTGTACAAACCCGATGTGGATGAGACGATCAAACCTAATTTGGCACCACAATGTATTAAGTAAGTAGTTGACAATTTTTAATATTCAAGTTGAAAGTGGTCGAGCGGAATCTTATATTGATCCAATCATGATTTTGTGTCACCATGCTGCAAAAATGGTTTGTATGTTCAAGCATTTGTTCAAAAAAAAAATAATAAAATTTGCTGTTACCTAGAGATATTAGATCTTAGTTGTAACATCATCCTGTAACGTCAACTTCAAAATTCGTTGAAAACTGTCCCCGCTAACATATTATACAAAATCGAATGAAGAATAGAATCGATATGGTCTCTCTGGATCAAATTAAAAAAAAAATATTTTGAAATTTTAGTTCTATAGAAAATATTGTCAAAATTTTATTTGTCAAAATTTTGTCAAAATTTTATTTGTCAAAATTTTATTTTTTCAGAAAATTTTGTCAAAATTGTACTTCTTTAGAAAATTTTCTCAACATTTTATTTCTTTAGAAAATATTGTCAACATTTTATTTCTATAGAAAAATTTGTCAAAATTATATTTCTATTCTATTTTATTTCTATAGAAAATTTTGTCCAAAATTGTCAAAATTTTATTTCTATAGAAAATTTTGTCAAAATAGTATTTCTATAGAAAATTTTGTCAAAATTTTATTTCTATAGAAAATATTGTCAAAATTTTATTTCTATAGAAAATTTTGTCAAAATTTTATTTCTACAGAAAATTTTGTCAAAATTTTGTTTCTATAGAAAATTTTGTCAAAATTTTGTTTCTATAGAAAATTTTGTCAAACTTTTGTTTCTATAGAAAATTTTGTCAAACTTTTATTTCTATAGAAAATTTTGTCAAAATTTTATTTCTACAGAAAATTTTGTCAAAATTTTATTTCTATAGAAAATTTTGTCAAAATTTTATTTCTATAGAAAATTTTGTTAAAATTTTATTTCTATAAAAAATTTTGTCAAATTTTTATTTCTATAGAGAATTTTGTCAAACTTTTATTTCTATAGAAAATTTTGTCAAAATTTTATTTCTACAGAAAATTTTGTCAACATTTTATTTCTATAGAAAATTTTGTCAAAATTTTATTTCTACAGAAAATTTTGTCAAAATTTTATTTCAATAGAAAATTCAAACATTCTTTTCCTCTGTTGGTTAAGATACACTTGTAGTTTAGTCAATGTATGGTTTTAAGCTTAAATCAAAAAAACAACAACAGAGGAAGCACGCTCAAAATAAAACCCAGCCAACTTCACTCAAATCGATGATTTGACGGTGGCAAAGGAAAAGAGAGATGTTTGTAGGAATTTATTTCGGCATAAGCCGGCTATCAATGTAAAACCTTTTTTCGGAAGGTTCAAGTGTGGTTTATTGTTGGGTTTAATGAACTGCCTGAATTTATTCTGATAATTGGTTGATAGTTTTGCTGCAAGTAGAGAATGCTGATGAGGAATGTGGTAATTCCGAAACGTGCGTCCATCCAACCATCTTGCAGTCTATAGGGCTTTGCCCAAATAAATTTGATAAACATTATTTTCCTCTGTTGGTTAAGCTACAATTGTAGTTTAGTCAATGTATGGTTTTAAGCTGAAATAAAAAAAAACAACAAAATTTTATTTCTATAGAAAATTTTGCCAAAAGTTTATTTCTATAAAAAATTTTGTCAAAATTTTATTTTATTTTATTTCGTTTTGTTTTGTTATTGTTGGTTTATTCTTCAATCATTATTTTGTTTTTGATTTCAGCTTAAAACCATGCATTGACTTAACTACAAGTGTAGATTAACCAACAGAGAAAAATAATGTTTGTCAAATTTATTTGGGCAAAGCTCTATTGAGTGCAAGATGGTTGGATGGATGCACTTTCGGAACTACCACATTCCTCATCAGCATCCTCTACTTGCAGCAAAACTATCAACCAATTATCAGAACAAATTCTGGTAGCTCACCAAACCCAAAGTGAACCACACTTGAACCTTCCGAAAAAAGGTTTATGGTAGTCGGCTTTTGCCGAAATAAATCTTTGTACAAACATTTCTCTTTTCCTTTGCCAATTTCAAATCATCGATTTGAGTGCAGTTGGCTGGGTTTATTTTGAGCGTGCTTCCTCTTCTTTTTCCATTCGTTTTGTTTTGTTATTGTTGGTTTTGTTCTTTAAGCATTGGTGTTGTTTTTTTATTTCAGCTTAAAACCATGCATTGACTTAACTACAAGTCGCTCTACACTCGTGGTCCTGTTTCATTTTGTTTTTGGGTCTCATTTTCCATTTCCATTCCGCTAGATTTTTTATAGTAACCAAAATCGACTAATCGAATTTAGACCAAAAATTCTTGAAAATTTTTCAAAATTTTCAAAATTCGAAAAATCAAAATCATTTTGGAAAATTTGATTTTTGCAAAAGTCTATATCCCTTTCCGACCTATAGCCGATCCACGTGATAGATTTTCCTAAATTTTTGAATTCTGTTATTTATGTGTACATAGAACATTTTAAATTATTAAGTTTGTTCAGTTTGATCCTGTATCCTGTTTTTTCAGGATACGCACAATTGTTGCAGTCCGGTAAATTCCGGTAAAAGTCCGGACGTAAAAATATCAAAAAACACAAAATAATCACGAAGTTACTGTTTGCATACAATATTTAATATGTTTTCTTATTGAAAACACTTGTTTGATGAAATATTCCACAATTTAAATAATTTTAATTTATTTGCAAACTTACCTCTTCCACTTATTTTTACAAATGCGCAAAGTACACTGCTGAAACTACAAAATTAATATGAAAAACAAATATTTATAACGGTTCTTCACTTTCTTAGACAAAGAGAGAACATACACAACAGCGTTGCCAATTTAGCTTTTTTCCCGCTAGATTTGGCTTTTTTTGAAGACGTTTAACGGGAAAAAAATGCATTTAGCTTTTAGCTTTTTTTCTGGCTTTTTTTCATGACCCTTTTAGCTATTTTTGGCTTTTTTTATTTTCGACATGTTCCTATTGAAATATGGATAAACTTCGTTTTTATCTTGCTGCCAGAATAAGGTTTTCCACATATTTCAATTTCTTATATAAACTGTCAGTAAATTATTAGGAATATTAGCATTTGACTCGTTTATCCTTTTTATGTTATTATAATATTCTAAAGCTATTATGGTATTACTAGATTAAAATAGTAGATGTGAATTGCTTTGTACATTGAAAAAATATTGTGGTGAGGCCAAAGATTTCATTTCCTTAAAATACGAACGCGAATTTCGGTTATAAAAGCATTTGTGAATTTCTCTTATATAAACTGTTTTCATGGTCCAATAGCCGATAAATTCTTTTTGTCCTTATAGTTAAGTGATTCAACTTAAAAATGGGTATCTTTTCATGAAAGAAGGCTAGGGTCAATTCTAAAAAATTCTTAAAATTAATGAAATAGTCTTTAAATTTGTGGAGTTTTTGTATCTTGACCACAAACCAAAATAGCGTCCAAAAATAGAAGAGGTTTTCAACATTTTATTTTAAAAACGTATACATAGAATAATTTCTACTTAAAGTCGAGTCTGAATTTGGAAATTTAAGTTGTCGTTAGCACGTTTTTAAAGCACTGTGATAGCTCATGAAGAAAAAAGCTGAAAAAAAAACGAATATTTAAATTCAAATTTGACTCGGAATCAATACCAAAATCCTTAGTGTACAAAATCTTTGGAACCGAATATAGAAATAATTAAGGAAATAAAGTTTTGAATGTGGTATTATTTTTTTAACATCAAAAAATGCAATGAAAAAATTCGTAGTGATAGGATCAAAACAAATCTGCTATATATTAATGGAATGGATTTACATTTACGAAAATTGGACAACAATAGGTTTGTATGGGAAATTTTCGAAAAAAAGTTATTCAATATAAACTTGCAAGACAGTTAGAATGGGTTTTATTCTCTTGGGTAAAATTAGGAGAAGTGTTCACGTTCACGAATTTATCATTAATTCAGTTAAAACGAAATATATTGATATTTTCTAATGCAGTTCTATGTGACATTATGCAATATATCGCACATTGGACTTGTTGATGATTAACCAGCTGGCAATTGCAAGTTTACTGGGAAAAATGTTTTTACTAGGAAATATAAACGAAGGACTTCCAGTAAAAATTTGTGATAGTAATCAAAATGTATCGAGTACGCAAACAGAGCTAATATGACTTAAATTTTCTTACAGTCTCACAGAAATTGAATTAAAATGAATACAATTAAAATAATATGCATTTTAAGTGAAATAAAGCCTTTAAGTTTGTTAAATTTCAATCAAAAATGTGACTTTTGATACAAAAAATTTTAGCTTTTTTTCTAGCTATTTTTAAAATTTTTTTAGCTTTTTTGGCTAGTTTTTTGGACAAATCTAGCGGTTTTTTGTGAAACAATTCTGGCAACGCTGATACACAATTATTTTTGCCGCTCTTATCGCAGTACGTCATATATTACTTAAAGATACCCGCACAATTGGGCGTACACGGTCGGAAAGGATATTAGGTAGAAGTCGAATTTTTAAAATTTTGGGAAAAAAGTCTAAAGTCGGTTTTTCCAAACGTTGAACATTAAATATTCTCAATAGCGAAGTTGTCCAAATCGACTGATTACTTGACTTTTTATAGCAACCAAAATCGACTCCAATGCCGACTTTCAAATTTAAAAAAAAAATCATCTTCTATCTTGGAAAATCGAAAATTCTAGTTTTTGACTCGATTGGTTAAAAGTCAACTTTTTCAATTTTTTTTTTAAATAAATAATCAACTTTTCCAATTTTGAAAATCAAAGTTTCATCTTTTGGCTGACTTTTGAAGTCTACTTTAAAAAAGTCTAAAAATCGAATCTTATTCGGCACCGATGTGCCCTCTACCCCTACTCTAGGTACCAGTTCATGATTCCTTCAGCCCCCCTCAATGTCGCCCAAACAAAGTCCGCTTCAGTAATGTCCTAGTATTTTTCTTTTTGTGTAGATCGTTTTTCATCTTTCTTTTAGATTTTTAAGAGCGCGACCACAGTTACAACCGTACTAAATTATTTTTTGTTACCTTTATGTGATGATATACGCAGCATATTTATATTATATTTCTTCTCTTTAGATTTTGGCGTGGCATGTATAGCCGTTTTGAAAGCGGTGTCCATCCTCGTGAACCTTTAGGCGATCTGCTATTAGCCAGTAAGGATCATGCAACGTCATTAGAAGATCATGTACAACATTTAACAAAGGTTTGTTCTAATCAATGAAAACGGTTTATATTAATAACTAATTTTTGTTTTTCGTTTAATTATATAGCGTATTACTAGCTTTAAGAATTATATATCTAAATCGGCTAAGAAAATACAAGATGCTACATCATCGAAATCAGTAACCAAAGAGTCTTCAGCAACAGACACCAATGATAATAAGTACATTAAAAATAATTTAATCTAAAGGAATTTTCTTATAAATTTAATTTTCAATTTTTCTACAGATATAACTATGATAAGAAAATGAGTGAATTATCCTCGGCCGATGATGATCATCCTTTAAAACCTTCGGGAAATAGTGCTGGTGGTAGTGGTACTAATAATGTTAGTGGAAGCGGTAGTAGCGTTAGCGGCGGAGGAATTTCATTTGCTAGTTTATCCGTAAGTTAATGTGGGATTCTTTTGGTTTTTGTGAAAATTTTATTTCTATTTGTTTTCCCAGCTATCTGAAGAGGTTGATCCCAGTACTTTGAATGAAGAAATTAACTCGGTGGCCGTTGATTGGAAATCGATGCGTAATGTTACAGCCTGTTCTTGCTCAACTCCCTTTGATCAATTCAGTAAGAAGGTAAGCTATATAAATAAATTTAAAGAAATTATAGAAAAAAATGCATCAGTGGAAAAAGCCATCTGATGCGAAGAGGTAAGTTATTAATTTAAATTTAATTTTACAAATATAAGTTAATGTAGTTCTTTGGAACTGATCACAGTCGTTATGTCTTCCAATGGTTGGCGTATTATTGATAAAAACATCCTTGTATTTGTTAAAAACGAGATTTAAAAAAAAACCAACATTTTCTTCCTTTTTATTTCATCTAAAGGTGAAATAATTATAAATAAATTGATTGCCTCAATTAAAAAATTAATTATGTTTTATGTCCAATATCAATTAAATTTTAATCATACTTACCACCATAGAATGGTGATGGCGGTATAAAGGGTGATACGGTCAAAATTTGGTCAATATAAACTTGACGTATTTCTTTCAATTTTGGCTTTAAAAAACCTGAACACCCCTCATTTTGAAGGTGTGTGTGTGTAGAATGTTGCTCCTATTTTGATTTTGGAATTGACTTTCAAAATTTTGCTCGCGCATCGCGAAAATCCGAGCTACTCGCACGCAAAGCTGGCAAAATCGCTAAAAGTTGCCAAATCAACCGTTACAAATGTAATTAAAGTGTTTGGGGAACGTTTGTCGACAGCCAGGAAGTCTGGATCGGGGGGAAATCGAAAACCAGAAGCCGCTGAGACGACAAAGAGAGTTGCCGGTAGTTTCAAGCGAAACCCTAACCTCTCCCTCCGAGATGCCGCAAATAAGCTGGGTGTATCGTCTACAACCGTGCATCGAGCCAAAAAACGAGCCGGACTATCGACTTACAAGAAGGTAGTGACTCCAAGTCGCGATGATAAACCAAATACGACGGCCAAAGCGCGATCCCGGAGGCTGTACACGACGATGCTGACGAAGTTTGACTGCGTGGTAATGGACGACGAAGCCTACGTCAAAGCCGACTACAAGCAGCTTCCGGGACAGGAGTTTTATACGGCAAAAGGAAGGGGAAATGTAGCAGATATTTTCAAGCACATAAAACTGTCAAAGTTCGCAAAGAAATATCTGGTTTGGCAAGCCATCTGTACCTGTGGCTTGAAAAGCAGCATTTTCATAGCTTCTGGGACTGTCAACTAAGAAATTTACGTGAAAGAGTGTTTGAATAAACGTCTGCTGCCTTTCCTGAAGAAACACGGTTGTTCCGTACTGTTTTGGCCGCATTTGGCATCTTGCCATTACGGTAAAAAGGCCATGGAGTGGTACGCCGCCAACAACGTGCAGGTGGTTCCCAAGGACAAGAACCCTCCCAACACGCCAGAGCTCCGCCCAATTGAGAAATACTGGGCTATTGTCAAGCGGAACCTAAAGAACCAAACTCAAATCATCGATTTGAATGTAAATGGCTGGGTTTGTTTTAAGCTGAGATCAAAAACAACAATAACGATTGAAGAGAAGCCAACAATAACAAACAAAACGAATGAAGATAGAGGAAGCACGCTCAAAAACAAACCCAGCCATTTACATTCAAATCGATGATTTGAGTTTGGCAAAGGAAAAGAGATATGCTTGCAAATTTGTTTTAGGCAGTAGCCGACTATCAAACCCCTTTTTCGGAAGGTTCAAGTGTAGTTCACTTTGAGTTGAGTGAATTACCCGAATTTATTCTGATAATTGGTTGATAGTTTTGCTGCAAGTAGAGGATGCTGATGAGGAATGTGGTAATTCCGAAACAGCTGTACATCCAACCATCTTGCAGTCTATAGGGATTTGCCCAACTAAATTTGACAAGCATACTTTTCCTCTGTTGGTTAAGCTACACTTGTAGTTTAGACAATGCATGGCTTTAAGCTGAGATCAAAAACAAAAATAACGAAATAAAATTTTGACAAAATTTTCTATAGAAATAAAATTTTGAAAAAAATGTCTATAGAAATAAAATTTTGACAAAATTTTTCTATAAAACTAAAATTTTGACAAAATTTTCTATAGAAATAAAATTTTGACAAAATCTTCTGTAGAATTAAAATTTTGACAAAATTTTCTATGGAAATAAAATTTTGACAAAATTTTCTATAGAAATAACATTTTGAAAAAAATGTCTATAGAAATACAATTTTGACAAAATTTTCTATAGAAATAAAATTTTGACAAAATTTTCTATGAAAATAAAAATAGAAATAAAGTAGAATAAAATTTTCTATAGAAATAAAATTTTGACAAAATTTTCTAATGAAAAAAATTTACAAAATTTTCTATAGAAATAAAATGTTGACAAAATTTTCTATAGAAACAAAATTTTGACAAAATTTTCTATGGAGATAAAATGTTGACAAAATTTTATATAGAAATAAAATTTTGACAAAATTTTCTATAGAAATAAAATTTTGACAAAATTTTCTATAGAAATAAAATTTTGGCAAAATTTTCTATACAAATAAAATTTTGACAAAATGTTCTATAGAAATAAAGTTTTGACAAAATTTTCTATTGTAATAAAATTTTGACAAAATTTTCTACAGAAATAAAATTTTGACAAAATTTTCTATAGAAATAAAATGTTGACAAAATTTTCTAGAGAAATAAAATTTTGACAAAATTTTGTATACAAATAAAATTATGACAAAATGTTCTATAGAAATAAAATTTTGACAAAATTTTCTATAGAAATAAAATTTTGACAAAATTTTCTAGAAATAAAATTTTGACAAAATTTTCTATAGAAATAAAATTTTGACAAAATTTTCTATAGAAATAAAATTTTGACAAAATTTTCTATAGAAATAAAATTTTGACAAAATTTTCTATAGAAATAAAATTTTGACAAAATTTTCTATAGAAATAAAATTTTGACAAAATTTTCTATATAAATAAAATTTTGACAAAATCTTCTATAGAAATAAAATTTTGAAAAAATTTTCTATAGAAATAAAATGTTGATAAAATTTTCTATAGAAATAAAATTTTGACAAAACTTTCTGAAAACATAAATTTTTGCAAAATAATATTTTTTGTTTGGAGGTTTTTGGTAAAATTTTCTCCAAACAACCGCCTATTGCGATGCTTATATTATTTACACACTTAGAAAGAAATTTAAGATTCCTCCTAGAAATTAAACAAAAACTTTTCCTACAAAACTAAAATCTAATGCTACAAATTTCAAATTTAACTTCGAAAATCATACAATTTGAACCGATTGTCTTGAATTGATTTGATATTTTAATAAAATATCAAAAATATGGCGTCAAATATACATACGAGTAACAAAGTCCAAAAATACGAGTAACAAAGTCCAAAAATATCATTGTTTATATGCAGCAAAAGTCGTGATATTATGTATTTACAATGTATGAGTGTGATTGAAGCAAATTTAATTAAACAATTAATTTTATCAATTATATATTAAAAAAATAGTTTTTTTGTCATCAATCACCAAATTGATTGATCTAAATAATTTTTAATTGAAATTTTTTCAGAAATAATAGTATCAATCTTCAATTAAAAAAAAAGCTATTTCATACTATTTATTTTTGTGTTTGATTTTTTCTATAATTAAAAAATTGTATATCAATTAAATTTTTAGTTGAATATTTTTTTAAAATACCAAAAAGACCAGTTTGAACAACTATAATAGAATAAAAATTGAAACGCACGGTCATAAAAGCTTTAAAATATTAATTAATTAATTTTAATTGGAAAATCAGGTGATAAATTAATTCAGTTGTGTTGGTTTAGGTTAGAGTATCATACAATGGGTTTCTTTCCTCCATTTGTCTTTTCTTACATGCTTTTTCATTCATGTTTTTTTGTTTGTTTTTGTTACAGACCCATTGCTGGAAATGCGGAGAAATCTTTTGTGAACGTTGCATTGATAAAAACATTCCCTTGCCAGGACAAGATAGCGGTAAACCGGTACCCGTGTGTCGTACTTGTTTTCGTCTGGTACAGAAGATTAGCCCATAAATTCATGATGAAACACAAACTATTTAGTCAAACAGAATTCCTGTATCGCTTGTATACAAAGCGTAAATCTGCTGTGTTAAATGTTTGGGATAATTAGACACCAATTATGTGTGAATGGAGAAAGGCGGTGACGATGACAAGGACGACGACGACAATGATGATGATGATCTTAAATCTTAAATTTCTCCCCCATATACTTCAAGGTCTTCGATTTTTGTTGAATCGTTTTCGCCGGTATGCGAGATTATAACAAAATATGAATGTACGCAAATGTGTATGATAATGTGTGAATGTCTTATTTAAAAAAAAAAATCACTATGAGGAACAATAATAATTAAGTGCGTTTTTGTTTAGCGAGTGTTTACGTACGACTATTCTTTTGTATAGAATCAAAATGCGATAACGCTCTCTCTCTCCCTCTCCCATAAATAACTATATATGCTACAATGGAGTAAACTCAATATCCAATAATTTTAAGAAAAACAAAATAAATAAAAGTTACCACAAAGTTAAATACACCATATACAATATTATATTAAATTATATTTGAAATGCATTTTAAGGGTGACATAAACAAAAAAATAAATTATATATATACAAATAAAATGCATACGAATAATCAATTCATTTAGTGTAAAATTGAACCAAACCTATTATTTATTTTTCCACCCAAAAAAAATCATTAGTTATGAATTTTGACTTTTTTTTACAAAAAAAAAACAAAATTGTTTTTTCTTTTTCTCTTCGTCGCTTTTTTTGTAATTATATTAAGTAGATCAGCGATTATAGTTCAAATCTCAAATTGTTTATAGGTTATATACAGAAAATCAATGAGCACAAATTGGAAAATTGTGTTAATTTAAAATAAATTCATGTTAATTTAAAATAAATTCCCTATATATATTTAAATATGTCTGTAGAAATTGTTTTACATTATAATTACCTATAATATTAGTTCAAAGAATTTTAATAATATTGTCGCTTATTACTTAAACAAAAATCTGTAGTTTCATTTCTATAGAACCAAACGAATATCTCAACTCAAACGGAAGTCTATGAATGGAAAAGTATAATTTGCAAGATTGCCAGCCCCAGATTCAACTGCTTCCCAAGATGGTCCGAGTAGCATTTTTTTTATTTCTACTGTCAAAAAGTTGTAAATGTTGAAAATGTAATATACCAGTATAAAACGTTAAAACGTAGTAAATGCATTAGCGTAGCTAGACAATTTTCCTAGGGGGGGGGGGGCTATAGCCCCCCTAGCTAAAAATGTATATTTCATTTATTTATATTTCAATTAATGTTTTATTTCATAAAAATGAATAAAAAAATTAGACATCAAAATAACTCGAAAATTAATTTATAACAAAGCAAGTATAAGTAGTTCCACACATTTCCCAGCAAAAAAAAATTTGGAAGTTCTTCCAAAGACACAACTTTAAAAGCACTTCCAGAAGATGAACTTCCAATGATGTTCTTTATTTTAACTACTCAGGAAGTTCTTTAAATTCAATTTTTTTTAACTTGGTTTTTTTTCATACTTTTAATGGGAAATTTTAACTTTGTTGTTTCAAATACCTTAAAAACGAAGTAAGAATTCATAAAATGGTACAAATAATTTAAATTTTGTCGAAAAAAATTCTAAATCCAATCTGAAAAGCTTGTGAATTTTTGAAAATATTTGAGGTCAAACGTTTCCGACAAGCATTAGAATCCATTAAAAACTATAAAAATTATTTATTTGACAAAATATAACAGAATTTTTTAATTTACATTCAAAACATTGAATTCGGATCACACCTAAAGAAGTGATGCAAATTCAGTGCAACGGCT
This sequence comes from Haematobia irritans, assembly GCF_050003625.1. Taxonomy (NCBI): domain Eukaryota; kingdom Metazoa; phylum Arthropoda; class Insecta; order Diptera; family Muscidae; genus Haematobia; species Haematobia irritans. The sequence continues at coordinate 101,013,988 of NC_134401.1, read as the reverse complement.
GTTGAAATGGAGGACTTCCGTCCTATGACAAGCCCATGTTAAATTCAACGCTTCTTCGCCAATTTTGCACCACTTCCGGATCCAAAAAGATCATTTTCATTACTTTTTTGGCGACGCTTTTTTGGATGGGCTTGTTTATCTACAGTATGTCAAGAAAGTCTTTTGACATTGACAAATATTTCAAATTCTAGAAATAATTGAAATATTAAATATTTTATTAAATTTTTAATTCTGTGTACGTATGTATACTTTGCAAAATACATAATAAAATATTTTTTTTTTAAATTTCATTATATTTAATTTTGGAACAAAACATAATTTTTATCCCATTGTCAAAACACTTTCTTGACAAACTGTATACATATATATATATATATATATATATATATATATATATATATATATATATATATATATATATATATATATATATATATATATATATATATATATATATATATATATATATATATATATATATATATATATATATCTATATATATATATAAACTATGTTTGTTTATTTGTTTGTTTGTATGTTCCGAGTTGGCCCCGAAACGGCTGAACCGATTTACTTGAAACTTTCAGAGATCGTAGGGGGCGTTCATGTGGTGAAAATAGGGTACCTCATTTTTTGACACCTGGTCGCGGAGGGGGACCTCCCCTTCGTCGGTCTTTTTGAAAATTGGACCAAAGTTGACCGATTTGCTTGAAATTTTCATTGAAGATTGGGGTTGGCATCTAGACAAAGATCCGCTACTTTTTATTTCGATATTTGAGGCGGAGGGGGGCCTCTCCTTTGTTCGACTTTTTTTTTTAAGTACAGTGAAAAAACAAAAATTCTCTAAATTATCTGAGATTTACAGAGAACATGTGGTGAGGTTATGGAATTAATATGGAGTACCTGATGATTTCATATGTGGATGGGGAGGGGGACCTCCCCCTTGCCCTACTTTTTGAAACTTGGAACAAAATTATGCGATTTGCTTGAAATTTTCATTGAATGTTGGGGTTGGCATCTAGACAAAAATCCGCTACATTATTTTTCTATATTTGGTCGGGGAGGGGGGCCACCCCTTTGCCCGACATTTTTTAAGTACAGTGAAAACAAAACTAAACTCCCCCGACTGAAATTGTACGGAAAAAATGGGTGAGGTTATGAAATTTTTAATAAAAATAAAAGGGCGTAGGGAGACATCCGCTTCTCTTAAGTACATACAGAGAAACAATTAAACTTTACCGAGTTACTTGAAATTTACAGAGGACTGGGGAGAGGTTACGATATTAATAGTTGATACCTGATTTTGTGATATTTCAACGGAAGAGAGGCCGTCCCTTTAGGCTTATAATTTTCTTGACATTTTCTGTGACGTTTACAAAACATACGCTACATCACTTTTCGATATTTGGTCGGGGAGAGTCCTCCTCTAAAACTGCAAAAAAAAACAAAATATCTTAAGTTTTCTTGAAATTTACAAAGGCAGTGGGGGAAGGTTACGAAGAGGCAACCTTCCTTGCCCCACGCTTAAAGGAAAAATTTCAAGAATTTTTAGGGAAGGTTAGGGGTGCTATTCACTACGGTGTTTGTCGATATTGTATCGGGGAAAGTTACGTCCCTTTAAAACAATACAGTAAAATTTAAACATCTCCGATCTATTTGATATTTACAGGGAACGTGGGAGGAGGTGATTAAATTTATACATGATTTTTAAATTAGTATATGATTTTTCGATATCTGGTTGGGGAAGGGGAAAATTGAAATAAACTTTGTCGATTTACTTCGATAGAATTTATAGGGACCATTGAGTAGTTGTGAAATTAATATAGGATACGGGATAGTCCCATATCAGGTCGGAGTGTAGCGAAGATGGGTTCCCCTTCGTCCGTTTTTTTTTTTTTCTTAAATTGAAAGTAGAGGGTTGTCCGTAAATGTGGGTTCCCCTTTGTCCGTTTTTTTTTCTTAAATTGAAAGTAGAGGGTTGTCCGTCAATGGGAACTCGGTACATAATTTTATGATTTTTGCACAGGCTTCTGCCAGACTTCTTTTTAGTAAAGAAATTAAATCTACATGAAATTGGCGCCAACGTAGAGGGTGCATCATTTTCCAACATTTTGGCAAATGCTAATGTGGTAAAATTTTTTACTACTTTTGCTTATTCCGATTTATTGGATGGGAAACAGTATGTTATTATAATATAGTGCTTAATTTTCAGATATGTTGAGGAGAAGGGTACCTTTCCTTGACAAACCACACTTAAAATTCACAAGAAATATAGAAGATTGTCCAACTACTTGAATACAGAACATTATTTTAAAAATTTGGAGGAAAGGGTGCACCCTCTCCCCGTCATTTTTTAAGACGAACCGTTTTACATATGCATATCCGCCGTATTTGTACCTATAAACGAAAAAGCAAGTAGTCCGATTTGGACAAAAAGGTGATAGAATTCACAAGATACAACGGAAGACCATACTTAACAAGGCAGAAGAAGAAATTTCGTGCCTGTATAAACCTCTAGGCCATACAATATGTTTGGCATAAGCAACGCATGCGCAAGCCTGCATCTTACATCTTCAGGCAAAATAACATTAAGACTATAAAGACGTCTACGAGTCATATCCACCTTGGAACATACGTGAGATATATGAGTAGTAAAATTGAGATCGCAATCAATGTCATACCCTAAACATGATACACATTCCAAGCAAGACACTTCAGTATTCTGAACAATTATTGATGGGGTGGAAGCAGATCCACGAGATCCATGGAAAACAGCACATTTAGTTTTGTCGACATTAATGCTTATCTTATTCACAACACACCAGTCACATGGTTTTGTTTATTAGCAGTGCGCAGTCATACCACTCAATTGCGCAGTCAAGTGACTCAATTTCTTTTTTTTTGAAAACGATAATTACAGTACAAATCAGTCAATTTGCATTACAAACAAGTAAGGAAAGTCTAAATTCGGGCGGGGCCGACTATATTATACCCTGAACCACATTGTAGATCTAAATTTTCGATACCATATCACATTCGTCAAATGTGTTGGGTGCTATATATAAAGGTTTGTCCCAAATACATACATTTAAATATCACTCGATCTGGACAGAATTTAATAGACTTCTACAAAATCTATAGACTCAAAATTTAAGTCGGCTAATGCACTAGGGTGGAACACAATGTTAGTAAAAAAATATGGGAAACATTTAAATCTGAAGCAATTTTAAGGAAACTTCGCAAAAATTTATTTATGATTTATCGCTCGATATATATGTATTAGAAGTTTAGGAAAATTAGAGTCATTTTTACAACTTTTCGACTAAACAGTGGCGATTTTACAAGGAAAATGTTGGTATTTTGACCATTTTTGTCGAAATCAGAAAAACATATATATGGGAGCTATATCTAAATCTGAAACGGTTTCAATTAAATTTGGCTAATTCTACTCCCTGTGCAAAATTTCAACTAAATCGGAGCAAAAAATTGTAAATCGGGCGAAAGTTATATATGGGAGCTATATCTAAATCTGAACCGATTTCAACAAAATTTGGCACGCATAGCTACAATGCTAATTCTACTCCCTGTGCAAAATTTCAACTAAATCGGAGCAAAAAATTGGCCTCTGTGGTCATATGAGTGGATATCGGGCGAACGATATATATGGGAGCTATATCTAAATCTGAACCGATTTCAATAAAATTTGGCTCACTTGACTACACTACTAATTGTACTCCTAATGAAATTTTCTAAACAAAATAAAATTTTGACAAAATTTCTATAGAAATAAAATTTTGACAAAAATTTCTATGGAAATAAAATTTTGACAAAATTTTCTATAGAAATAAAATTTTGACAAAATTTTCTATAGAAATAAAATGTTGACAAAATTTTCTATAGAAATAAAATGTTGACAAAATTTTCCAAGGAAAATGTTGGTATTTTGACCATTTTTGTCGAAATCAGAAAAACATATATATGGGAGCTATATCTAAATCTGAAACGGTTTCAATTAAATTTGGCTAATTCTACTCCCTGTGCAAAATTTCAACTAAATCGGAGCAAAAAATTGTAAATCGGGCGAAAGTTATATATGGGAGCTATATCTAAATCTGAACCGATTTCAACAAAATTTGGCACGCATAGCTACAATGCTAATTCTACTCCCTGTGCAAAATTTCAACTAAATCGGAGCAAAAAATTGGCCTCTGTGGTCATATGAGTGGATATCGGGCGAACGATATATATGGGAGCTATATCTAAATCTGAACCGATTTCAATAAAATTTGACTCACTTGACTACACTACTAATTGTACTCCTAGTGAAATTTTCTAAACAAAATAAAATTTTGACAAAATTTCTATAGAAATAAAATTTTGACAAAAATTTCTATGGAATTAAAATTTTGACAAAATTTTCTATAGAAATAAAATTTTGACAAAATTTTCTATAGAAATAAAATGTTGACAAAATTTTCTATAGAAATAAAATGTTGACAAAATTTTCTATAGAAATAAAATGTTGACAAAATTTTCTATAGAAATAAAATTTTGACAAAATTTTCTATAGAAATAAAATTTTGACAACATTTCTAAAGAAGTAAAATTTTGACAAAATTTTCTATAGAAATAAAATTTTGACAATTTTTTTTAGAAATAAAATTTTTACAAAATTTTCTACAGAAATAAAATTTTGACAAAATTTTCTATAGAAATAAATTTTTGACAAAATTTTCTATAGAATTAAAATTTTGACAAAATCTTCTATAGAAATAAAATTTTGACAAAATTTTCTATAGAATTAAAATTTTGACAAAATCTATAGAAATAAAATTTTGACAAAATTTTCTATAGAAATAAAATGTTGAAAATTTTCTATAGAAAAAAAAAATTTTGACAAAACTTTCTGAAGAAATAAATTTTTGCAAAATAATATTTTTTGTTTGGTGGTTTTTGGTAAAATTTTCTCCCAACAGCCGCCTACAAAACTAAAATCTAATGCTAGAAATTTCAAATTTAACTTCGAAAATCATACAATTTGAACCGATTGTCTTGAATTGATTTGATATTTTAATAAAATATCAAAAATATGGCGTCAAATAAACATACGAGTAGCAAAATCGCAAAATATCTACAGTTTTCTATAGACTCATTATTAACCGAATTTCTACCTTAAATATAAGTGTAAATCGGGCGAACGATATATATGGGAGCTATATCTAAATCTGAACCGATTTCAATAAAATTTGGCTCACTTGACTACACTACTAATTGTACTCCTAGTGCAAAATTTCAACCAAATTGGGGTAAAACTCTGGCTTCTGGGGCCATATAAGTCCATATCGGGCGAAATATATATATGGGAGCTATATCTAAATCTGAACCGATTTCAATAAAATTTGGCACACTTGACTATAGTACTAATTGTTCTTCTTGTGCAAAATTTTAAGCAAATTAGGGTAAAACTCTGGCTTCTGGGGCCATATAAGTCCATATCGGGCGAAATATATATATGGGAGCTATATCTAAATCTGAACCGATTTCTTCCAAAATCAATAGGGTTCTATTCTGAGCCAAAACACATACTTGTGCTAAATTTGAAGTCGATTGGACTAAAACTGCGACCTAAACTTTGATTACAAAAATGTGTTGACGGACAGACGGACATGGCTATATCGACTCAGGAGCTCACCCTGAGCATTTTTGCCAAAGACACCATGTGTATATCTCGTCTCCTTCTGGGTGTTGCAAACATATGCACTAACTTATAATACCCTGTTCCACAGTGTGGCGCAGGGTATAAAAACTACGGTTTCTAAAAACCCAAGACCCCAAATCTGGAAGTCGGTTTAGATGGGGACTATATCAAAACTTGGACCGATATAGCCCATCTTCGAACTTGAACTGCCTGCAGACAAAAGACGAGTTTGTGCAAAATTTCAGAACGATTGCTTCATTATTGAAGACTGTAGCGTGATTACATCAGATACACAGACGGACATGCTTATATCGTCTTACAATTTCTCCCTGATCAAGAATATATATACTTTATGTAGTCGGAAATAGATATTTCGATGTGTTACAAACGGAATGACAAACTTATTATACCCTCGTCACCATTCTATGGTGGGAGTAGATAATAATCTACCAAATTCTACTAAAAATCGTACAACAAGACAGTTTTGAATGGTGCAAATGCATTTTGAAAACCAAAAGACTGCACAAAGCAACAAAAACAATGAAAACAGGCAGCATACCATCGAATGTCATTGCATGGCACTCAATCTAAATTAATTACCGACGGCAATATATGTACTGAAGTAACGTACTTGGAAAGTAACGAATTCCTTAGCGCGCTTAAAAATTACAACCCAATTGCAAGCAACGATGTGCAATGAGCCATCCGTAGAACGAGTAGCATGTAGCTGTAAACAGGAATATTCTATGACGTCCAAAGTCTCAGTCTGTGGCTTATCCGTTTTTGCCTTTGGCTGCCAAAGGTGGTGCCAAAGGGGATGCATCTTATGAAAACCAAACAAATCCAACGTCCGAGGCTTCCTCTATTCTTGTCCAAAAGCAAATTGCACCGCCAATCTTATAATACCCAGTCCAAGAGATTAACCTGTAAGAGAATTACTGTCATCTGGTTTGATTTAAGAAACATCTCTGAAAGTCTATTACTTCGGAAAGTCTTCCATATTATTTCATAATGCATTTTTAAGGCTGTGTTTTTAATTTATTTGAATTTGTTTTATATATGTAAAAAAACTGTAACAAAATGGATGCATTTAAATACCAACTGTGAATACAGTAAATAACCGGCAACATGTAATGAAAAGACAAGCATTAAGTTTAACTTCATCCCAATCCCAATCACACGACCTCCACCAATTATCCAATAGACCAGTCGGGTTTCATACGCAATATTACAGGAACGCTAGAGCAAGGTAAAACAGAAACTTCCGTGACCACTGCTGTAACTAATTCGGGAGGTGTTATGTCATAATTTAAATTCAATGGGGACATTTTGTGTTTGGCCTGCCAATTCGAAAGACAACATTTATCGTCGACCACAATGTCATCAGGATTTCCCAACTCGTTGTAAACAATTGCATCCGTTTGAAAACGTTCACTAAATTTGTGTGTCTCACAGCAAACCAAAACGGGTACATTAAAGGAACGTGCTACTAAGGCCACCTGGGCCGTACCAGTCCGTGCCATTACATAACCATTGGCCAATAAGGCATGAGCGCCCAATAACACCTTCGTTACCTCAGGCATTACAAAACTAACGGCATTGATGAGAACATATGTACAAGGTATCTCTTTGGCAGTTAAACGACGCAACAGTTCCTGACCTTCGCAAAAAGGTCTTGAATCCACCACAATGACACGGAAATCTATTTTGCGATTTTGGGCTTCTTCACATATAAATGAAATTAGAGATGAGCTGGAAACAATGGCAGGGTATTATTAACAAAAATCCCAACTTCCCTTTTGTCATACATACCACCCAAAAGTGAGTATAACATCCCCATTATTAATCTTTTTCTGCATCATGGAATTGATGGCTTGAGCAGCCTTTCCGATTTGATTTTCAATGTAAGTATCGATGAACATAAAAAGTTTTTCCTTTGACTGTAATTAAAATAGAAAATTGCCCCTTGGTAAACTGACCTTTGGTTTTGCTTTTATGAATATTTATATGAATATTACCTCAGATTCGGGTTGATCATTGGGCAATTGCATAAGTACTTGTTTTAAATTTTTATGGGCATTAATAACCGAAACTGCAAGCGTACGACATTGCTGTAAATAATCCACACTATTACTCAATAGTGATTCCAAACTACGGGCGAATTCTTTTTTAGGTGGTGTTTCGAAATCTTGAATAACCTATGTGAAGACAAAATCTTAGAAATGCGAATGGACAAATATTATACACATCTTACCATTTTCATTGCATTCAAAAATGCCATACATCTTGCATTAGAACCCACAACAGTTCGTTTCGCATATTGCTCACCGAGCCTAGCTACGCTGGGATGAATTTGTGGATTATTCACAAATAGATTAACATTTGTTGTTGGTCTTTCCAAATGACTAAAAAGTTTAACATTTCCATCATTAAAACGTACAGTTTTAACCGGTGAAGTACTTGTGGCTCGCTTAGGACAAGCAACAGGAATTTTATTGGGTGAAACCTTATCTGACCCTGGTACAGCCTTGGTAGCCGATGCAGTCTTTGATTGTGGAGTCTTTGGTGTGTTGGAACCAACTTTATTGCCAGATGCTTTTTGTGCTTGAGCCTGAGCTTTTGCTGCCCTTTGAGCTTCTTGTATTGCTCTTCGTTCGGCCTTTGATAGAGCTGGCTTTTTCTGCAAAGAGACAAAATGCTTATAGGGTTTAGAAAAATTTTGCACTCACATATTTTGTTTATGTATTGATTCATATCATAATAAAAAAAACGTCAATATAGCACATAGGCGTAATACTTAATCGTTTGTCCATTACCACGGATATCTAGAAAGGGTCCCTTTATCCAAACTCACGCTTTGTTTCTATACATATAGAGGAACATTTTTACCATCCAACTCATTGTTGGGAACTATCTCGAAAACGTAACTTCTATCGGATTTGCTTGAAATGGAAAATATAGAGGTATTTTGGGTCAAAACAAGGTGTTCTCCCGTTTCGAATTCTTCTATAGAAATAAAATTTTGACAAAATTTTCTATAGAAATAAAATTATGACAAAATTTTCTATAGAAATAAAATTTAGACAAAATTTTCTATAGAAATAAAATTTCGACAAAATTTTCTATAGAAATAAAATTTTGACAAAATTTTCTAAAGAAATAACATTTTGACAAAATTTTCTACAGAAATAAAATTTTGACTAAATTTTCTATTGAAATAAAATTTTTGACAAAATTTTCTATAGAAATAAAATATTGAAAAAATTTTCTATGGAAATAAAATTTTCATTCGTTTTGTTTTGCCATCGTTGGTTTTGTTCTTTAAGCGTTGTTGTTGTTTTTTGATTTCAGCTTAAAACCATGCATTGACTAAACTACAAGTGTAGCTTAACGAACAGAGGAAAATAATGTTTGTCAAATTTATTTGGGCAAAGCCCTATAGACTGCAAGATGGTTGGATGGACACACGTTTCGGAATTACCACATTCCTCATCAGCGTCCTCTACTTGCAGCAAAACTATCAACCAATTGTCAGAATAAATTCAGGCAGTTCATTAAACCAAACAATGAACCACACTTGAACCTTCCGAAAATAGGTTTTGCATGATAGCCAGCTTATGCCGAAATAAATTCGTACAAACATATCTCTTTTCCTATGCCACTGTCAACAAACATTTGACAAACTGTTGGTTAAGCTACACTTGTAAATAGTTTAGTCAATGCATGGTTTTAAGCTGAAATCAGAAAACAACAACAATGCTTAAAGAACAAAACCAACGATGGCAAAACAAAACGAATGAAAAAAAGAGGAAGCACGCTCAAAATAAACCCAGCCAACTGCACTCAAATCGATGATTTGACAGTGGCATAAGAAAAGAAATATGTTTGTACGAATTTATTTCGGCCTAAGCCGGCTTTCATGCAAAACCTTTTTTCGGAAGGTTCAAGTGTGGTTCATTGTTAGGTTTAATGAACTGCCTGATAATTGGTTGATAGTTTTGCTGCAAGTAGAGAGTGCTGATGAGGAATGTGGTAATTCCGAAACGTGCGTCCATCCAACCATCTTGCAGTCTATAGGGCTTTACCCAAATAATTTTGACAAACATTCTTTTCTTCTGTTGGTTAAGCTACACTTGTAGTTTTAAAACCATGCATTTTTAAGCTGAAATCAAGAAATAAAATTTTGACAAAATTTTCTATAGAAATAAAATTTTGACAAAATTTTCTGTAGAAATAAACTTTTGACAAAATTTTCTATAGAATAAAATTTTGACAAAATTTTCTATAGAAATAAAATTTTCTATAGAAAAATTTTGATAAAATTTTCTATAGAAGTAAAATTTTGACAAAATTTTCTATAGAAATAAAATTTTGACTAAATTTTCTATAGAAATAAAATTTTGACTAAATTTTCTATAGAAAAAAAATTTTGACTAAATTTTCTATAGAAATAAAATTTTGACTAAATTTTCTATAGAAATAAAATTTTGACTAAATTTTCTATAGAAAAAAAATTTTGACTAAATTTTCTATAGAAATAAAATTTTGACAAAATTTTCTATAGAAATAAAATTTTGACAAAATTTTCTATAGAAATAAAATTTTGACAAAATTTTTTATAGAAATAAAAGTTTCTATTGAAATGCAATTATGGCAAAATTTTCTATAGAAATATAATATTGAATAAATTTTCTAAAGAAACAAAATTTTGACAAAATTTTCAATAGAAATAAAATTTTGCCAAATAAGGTTTTCTTGTTTGGTAGTTTCTTGGTAAAATTTTTTGCAAATTTTGGTTCACATATTTTCCACAAATGTGCAATATGTATAAGGAAGACTATTATTCAATTATTTTACCAGTACTTGTACAATCAAAAGGTAAAGTCGGACTTATATTATGAAGCGACGATAGGTTAGATTGAAAAGGGGTTCCAATGTAATGTTAGCTGTAATACACCAAGCCCAATTTACAGATTTTACGCTCTTTCCATAATACCCTCCTTTTATTCCAGGAATTACTTGTCTTTAATGAATTCTCTAATTTGTTTCCCTTGTGTTTATGAGCTAGATCACGTCCCGGATCACCTCTTAAGGATATTGTGGCATCCAGTAAGATCAGAATAAATAGAGTTATACATTTATGGTTATAATACCAGCTAGTAAATCTGCGCTGTATTATAAACAATCAAATGTAGTTTTTCTTGAACACACTATAATATATTCCCAGAATTTTTCAAGAATTGTGCACCTAGCAATCATTCTCATTCTACATTCAATGAATACCATTTGCTTGCAAACCTAAGTCTATGGTAACACTAGGCAAATATTTGACCAAAATGAGTATCAAACATTTTTCCAGAACCATTTTCCAAATATCTGAACTATTTTCCAAATATGAATTAGCTGGTTTGGCTGTGGCGACAGATTATTTTTTGATTTCTGTCAAATAATTGCCCAGTGTGACCATAGCTTAAGTAGTTCTTACTCAAAGATTTGGATATTATGAACTATTTTTTCAAGATATTGGAATTTTCCTACCTTTTCCCCTTCACTTGAAGTACCCTCCTTGGGAACAACTGAAGATTTCGGCGAAGTTTCGCTCAGCTTTATGTCTGCCATTTGTCCTGTAACCTTCTCAACCGTTGATGTACCACCATCCGATTTTGCAGCTTTGGCTGCTTGTTTCGCCAACTTCTTTGCTTCTCGTTCAGCCTTTATTTTTTCACGGAATTTCTCATCATCATTTGTATTCATACTGGTAGGCGATTCCTTGTTTTGTGACTCAGGCACAGAGAAGTTTACATTACTTGTTTCTTCAGATTTCTCGGATATCCCCGTATTTTTGGTTTTTTTCGCTTGTTTGGTCAACTTTTTTGCTTCACGTTCGGCTTTTATTTGTTCTCGAGTCTTTTCAGTATCCTTTGGAGTATTCGATTCATTTGATGTGGAATTAATTGAGGGTGTAGAATTTGCCTTGCTGTTGGGACTTTTAATCGTTTCGACTTTTACAATAGATTCTGTTTCCAATTTCACCTCAAGCTTAATTTCCGTATTTATTTCTGTCGTTGTTACTTCTCCAGGATTCATAATTCTTGATTTTTGACGTCGTTTTTGTTTCTTATTGGTTGACTTCACAGTACAAGGCTTGAAAGAAAACAAAATGATTAGCTAGGCTCTATATGCAATAAAGGTTTTAGATTTGCTTCGCTTTGTTACCTTCATGGTGGAAATCCTTAGAGAAGCATCATATGGGAATAAAGCAATAAACAAATGGAATATGATAGCTATTTTTACGAATGGCCTCAAAACAACAAATCTAACTCTGCTGTCTTAAGATTTTCTTATGAGTTTAGCAAAATGCCCTATTATCTACACTATGCTCAAATGCTGTGTTATATTAAGAAATTTGCGTAAACTTACCTTTAATATATTTTACTTAAAATTTTAAATATTTGCACACGAAGTCAATTCTGTAAAAAATAAGATCTCTCTATGTTATAGCATAAATGTGACAACTGGTGTTAACTGACAAGTAACACAGAGTTGGCATTTTCTATTAACCCTTTAACGTACAGATGATGACATGCAACACACATGTTGTGAAAATAGACTCAGGGTCAAATCCCAGTCGCACCTCCAGCGAAATGTAGCCTGCAGCTTTAGCATAAATTGTGCTACCTTTTTGTTTGGGTAATTTTTGCAAACAAAATTGCGAAAGATGTTACTGGCACACAATATTTACAATTGCCCTGCCAACATTTTTTGAATTTGGGGGCGCTTCTGAGAATCCCCAGTACGTCGAAAACAATCATATACGATATCAAAAACTCGTCGGAAAAGCGCCGTCACTATTGAGAAGTTGTACCACGCCAAGTTACTACAAAAAGGTTTCGCATGAGTGCAATTATTAGGTGCCTTTATAGATCAATTTAGAACGACGCCAATAAGAGTCCCTCCAAACAATCAGAAAAAGCACATTTTAAGATAGTGGTAAAAGAATCATTGTGGTCGAGTAAAACACGTTTGTTTAGATATTTATTAATTTGATTAATCATTTACAAATTCTTAAAAATATAACATTTATACCACTATCACATCACATTTAACATAATTTTTTGCATTAATGATGATGTAGAGTTACAAGTAGCGAGTTACATGTTGCACCGTCTATCAGCCAATGTTTTTATTCGATGGAGGCAGCGTGTCTGTAAAATATTTGAAAAACAATCACTTTATTCCATTTGGAAAATCAAAAATTGTTCACCAATATACCTTTCACAATTTTAAGCGTAAAATCTATGTTTTCAGTACTTTATTTTCGTTTTTATTTAAATAATATATAACAAGCTGGTTGCGCTTCGCGTTTCACAAAAAATAAAATGGCTTTTGTAAAAGTAGTGATGGCAAAATACATGTATGAAGTACATTTTGTACTTTATGATATGCTGCCCCCCATCACAGTAGGATGGTTGTAGTGACATTTACGAGTCTGTGGTAGCGATGAAGATGAAATGGAACTTTGAAATGCTGGCAGGGTGACTACCGGATATTTATAATTGCCTACCGGAATTTTATCCCGGTGCAGCTGGGATTGTCCTCATTCTACCTTGAAGTCCGGAATGCACCTCTAGAGGAACCAAGCTATCCGTACGTGTGGACCTCTACTGGAAATTTTGTTTGCGTGCCAATAACAACTTTGCTATGTATTTCTTATGGGAGAAAAATGTAACAATCGATAATAACGCTTCAAGGTTAGCAAACATAGCAATGCATTTCTCATATGAGTAGCGGAAAATTTTTACCGATACAACAGTTCTCCATTTCTTCGAAAAAATACATGCCACAATTGCCGAATTGTGGTGCTTGGAAAAATTAAATTTACCAATGAATTCATATTTTCCCCCATTGATCTATTGAGAGAGTCTGGCTAACATTTGATGTCAATAATTTTGTCATCCATCTGGCAACTACTGCAGTTATCTGTCACATATTGGGCATTGAAAAAATATTTCATTCGATTGACACAGAACATAACTCCTGAGGAAAAATGTCAGCTATTATTTCCCAAATTATTCGTCGCCAAATTGCGACCAGCGCCCAAAGATGGTCAGGACATGCTGCCACAGCTGGTGAACATTCAGGTAATTAAATTGATATATGAAAAGAGGAATTTTCACCAATAATTGAAGTCTGTGACCATTCAATGTAAGGTTAAGGAGGTTATGTAATGTACACGAAAAAATGTTGAACAGGATCCGCCGAAACTATAATATTCTATTCAAAATCTTGTTTTTATTAATATATGTATTGTAACGATTTTTTTCAGGAGGCTACAAATTGTGGAAACGCATGACTTTCTTCGTTGCCATCCCCGCTGTTGGCTTGTGCATGTTGAATGCCTACTTGGGACATCAAGAAGATCATCACAAGCCCCGTCCCGAATTCATTAAATACGAATATTTGGCCAAGCGCGACAAGCGTTTCCCCTGGGGTGAGGGCAACAAATCCTTGTTCCATAACCCACACGCCAACGCCTTGCCTGATGGTTATGAAGCTTAAAACATTCTACACTACCTAATGGAACTAACTTTTTGAGAGAAGAGTGGATGTATTTAGCATTAATTTCTGTTTAAATGAAGTTTGTGGATTGTGAAATATTTGCGAAACTACCAATAATATATTGGAGGTATTGAAATCCCAAAATATCGATGCTTCAGGGGTTTTAATATTATATAGAAGGAAACAATGGACGTATGTATGTATAATTCATCAGAATTATGGGAAAAAAGAAAAAATGTCACTAGCATGTCTTGCGTTAAACGTTTAACTAACATCGATAGTCACCGTTTATTCCCCTCAAAATTGGAGGTAATATCTGAACCATTGCTGGGAAAATATGCTATTCAACTAAAAACGTATCATACTGAAACGAAATCAACTGCTGTGTTTTTGTAAATCACAGGATTTGAGTTAAACATATGTGTGACATATATATAAGCATCTGCAATGGGTTACGTAGGCTATTACACGTAAATATGTATTTTCCCCATCGTTTGTTTTCGTTTGATGTGACATTAGTAACTTTAAGTAGAGGGATTGAAGACACACCATATTTTCCATATATGGAAGTATATAAACATTTAAATTACATTTTCAAAACATCTAAATATTGGTTTCGATCGATCTGTAGAATGATATTTCTTCACAAACATTTATTCTAGTATATCTCCAGGAAGGTGTAGTTAGAAAATGGACTATAGCAGTCGGCATTTTTTGCCTATTTTGTTTCTTAACCCTACGATGGGTGGTAAACTCCCTGTAGAAGTTTTCGACATTTATTATTTCATAACTCAGTATTTTCCCTGATCTCAAATATGAATATAAATCAATTTCGCGATTACTCGTACTTGCGTGTCAAGTACGATACGATATTCTGGATTCGATATGGAACGATATTCTGGTGACACGAAAGTATGGAGATTTATCAATGATGTGTTGGGTAGAAGACAAGGTTCAATGAGATTATATCTATGGATGGTCATAGTGCTATTGAGGATGATGAGAAGGCCTGTATTTTCAATTGATTCTTTTACGAGTCTATCAATAGCATAATATTACACGGTATCCTAATAATGACTTGATTTTTTTTGGAACAATGAATGGTGTGAATACTGTTTTTAATTTACAATTCGTTAGATCTGAAGAAATTGTGAATGTAATTAGATCAATGAAAGGCGGCAAATTCCAAATTTGTTGCGAGTTAGGGAGCATGAGATCTCTGGGATAATTACTAGAATTTTTAATAGATCTTTGGAGAAGAAACTGTATCCACATATTTTAAAAACGCATAACATTTTTCCGATTCCGGGATGCGAGTGATGTGATTGACTTTAGGCCAATTTCTGTATTATCTTGTGTAGATATTGTTTTTGAGAAAATTATATTTCAACAGCTGTCAGAATATATCCATGATAATAAAATATTGTTTGAACGTCAGTATGGTTTCAGAAAAGGTTCGGGTACAGAAGAGGCAGTAGTTAACGTTGTGGAAAGTATTTGTAGTGGAATTGATAGTGGGATTGATTGCGGAAGATTCAATTTCGGTACGGTTCGGCTAGATTAATGGACTAGTTGTCAATGCTGGGAAGACAAAATTTATTAGATTCGGGCCGCATTTGCGAATTGAAGATGACGAGTTTACGATTATTGTCGATGGGACTCGGGTAAGAGAATCTAATACAGTAAAGTACTTGGGAATTAGAATGTGCCATAACATGTTATGGGGTAGTCACATAGCTGAGATTAAAACTAAGATTTCTTCTGCCATCGGGCTTTTGTATGAATTCAGGAATAAAATGAGTACGAAAGTGAAACTTATGATGTATCCGTCGCTTATTCATTCTCATTTAACGTACTTACGAATAGTTTATGGTTCAGCGTCAGATGCATCTCTTAGATGTATACAAATAGCACAGAATAAGGTCTTAAAGTTGGAGTTCAATCTGCCACAATGTTTTTCATCAGTAGAATTATATAAACATATTGCAAAGGATGCTGGATCTGTAACGTTCCATCGAAATATAGATCGAACTGGTAGAATTACTAGACATGCAAACGATATATCTGTTTCCAGATGC